>NC_081433.1:36606983-36826983 GCF_949786415.1 Peromyscus eremicus
TGTTCCTATAATCTTCAGTAGTCTTTGGAGTCTGTGATATAAACATAAGTAAAATTACTGCTTTGCTGCTCACTTACCCAAATGATTGGGTTAAACTCATTCATTGTAAATGGGGGTTAAAAATACCTCTTCCCCTTTACAGCACTGTGTCTAACAGAATAAGATGTTAGACTAGAAATGTAAAAAGGAATAGCATGTAGTCCAATAGCACTACTTAAAAAATATTGTTTTAAGGCTGTGGAGATGACAAGTAGACATTGTCGGGCAATTGCTGCACAAGACTGAAAACCTGAGTTCAGTCCCTGGAATATACGGAAAGGTGGAAGGAGAGAGCCAGGTCCACAGGGTTGACTCTGTCCTCCATATGCACACTGGCATGCACCCTGACAAATACAGCCATGCACACACAGAATAGTAGGGTTTTTTAATCTAAAAATATCATAAAACCAAAACTACATTGTTAACCTGATCAAATATATTACTACTTTAGAATATGCTCAAGTAGAAACATTCACCAAGTGGTTTTAGAAGCTTTTCACAAGTGGGTAGTAATAGTTATGCTTACTGAAAAGGTTTGTAACAATTTTTAAGCATGCTGCTAAAAGTTCTTTTCAGCAGGGGACATAGCTCAGTAGTACCATGCTTACCTATAATGGACAAGACCCTGGGTTCAGTTCCCACCACCACCTCAACAAAAATCATTTGTAATCATAGTGTGCAATTTTTTTTTTCTTGGCCTGAAATATCTTTAATATAATGTGTTCATTTTGGCTATGCTTAGTGTTCAGCATTCATAGCAGAAGTACTTTAACAGTATTAAAACCCATGGCTTTTGTGGTGTAATACTTCCAGATTAAGTTGTTAATTCTAGACTGGTCTGGATTTATTTTTGCCATTTCTTCCCTTAGTCATTGCCAAGAACGTCTATTGTTACTGTTGAATCATGCCCTCCCATTCACAAAAGTGTACCTAAATTATTTTATCAGTGCACTCAACCCAGAGGTTCCTAGAGTCCCTAGCTATTCAAACTGCTCTAGGACAACAGTAGACGTGGCAGGAGTATGTTTTGTGAATTACCTGCCTAAGAACTAGTGTCACTCCCATACATACATGAATCCCCGTTTGCATGAGCTTCTATGCCCAAAGGACCCAGGAACATAAGACTCTAAGCTACATCCAGTCTTTTTCCTACACAAAGAAGTCATTAGCTCATTTCATACCTTCTGTCAATTTAGTGATATTTTTAAGAAATGTGTACCATCATAGCTACTTTGTTTAGCCACTTTCACTTTTCTGTTTACTTCTTGTAGCTTTTCTGCAATTAGATAAAAAGGGACCACAGAAACATCACTTTGATCAGCCTGCAGTAATGCCCAGGAAAAACTACTCCTTCACAAGAGAGGAGGTGAGGCAGATCGATCGGGAAAATCAGAGGCTTTTGAAAGAACTGTCAAGAACAGGCTGAAAAACCAGGAAGTAAAAGTACAATTCCGGAAGATCTATTGGCCATCCCCCTAAGTTATATCATAGTGCCCTCACAGACAGAGGGGAACAACAAAGGATTGAAGAGAAAATTTGGGTAAGTAACACATCTTTTAGTCATTAAAAAAATTGCTTTTGTACTGACTTGTAAATACAACTTACTGGAAATCCAAGTATAGCCAACTTTTCAAGTTTACTTACAAAAATGTACATAGGTATATGTGGTATAAACTGTGGTAAGTTGTGAGTCTAGAAGTTAACCATGTCTGTTTCTTAGCTGGCAGAGTGTATATTAAGGGCTCATTGAAAGGAAATACTGCAGGAGGCAGAGGCAGGCAAATTTTTGTGAGCTCGAGGCCAGCCTGGTCTACAGTGAGTTCTGGGACAGCCAGAGCTGTTACACAGAGAAACCCTGTCTCAAAAAACAAAAGAAAAAAGAAAAAGAAAATACTGAAAGTTTCATAGTACCTGATTAGGTTAGCTAAATCACTATACAGTTTCAGGAAATGAGTTCCTAGGAGCCAGATGCAATGTATTCAGTCACTAGCTAACCTGGCTTTACCTCATCATATCCTGGAAATTATGTATGATTTATTTTTAAAAAATAAGTAATCTAGACTAGGTCAAATTTGGTACTCAGCTTGAAATGAGTGCAACATTCACAGTTATGAATTATATAGTTACTTTGATATTTTAAAGAGTACATACATACATAAAACTTGAAAATTTCTCATTTAAACTATTATAGCATATCATTTTCTTCAGTAAAATTCAGCTCATAGTAATTGCTATATATTGAACTTACTGAACACTAGGCCTTGGTCTAAATATCCTCCACATATTAGCTTATTGAATCTTGACAAATCTTTGAGGTAGTCATTTTTAAAAAGTATCACAGACATGAAAAACCTAAAACCTAACGGATTAAATAACTACCCAAAGGAATACCTGAGCCCAATACCTTAAACCTAGGTAGTCTCTTAAATAGAAATCATAAACTAAAATTAGACCTCTGTAAGTCTGTAAGTTCAAACTAAAATGAATGTAAAAAGCTGTTAAAATTAAAGCAGTTCCAAAATTGACCCTCATTATGCTTCATTACCAGTGTGCTTCTGTTTAAACCTCTATGAACCTGGCCTGGTAACAGATTCTATGTGCTTATTACTAGCACTATCCCCAAGATAGTCTTAAGCACTTCCAAAGAGTTATCCCACACATAGCAAAGGGTAGGTACCAATAAAGTAATTGAAATGAGTTTGTGTGTGAGGGGCTAGCTGCACAGTACCTTTCTGCACATCGTGTTAATGGTGTTTGACTCATATTTTGTGAAAATGTGGAATTACTAATGTTGTAGACATTAGTGTTTATTTTCTGTTTTCGAGTGTCCATTTGTCTCTGAAGCCTCTTTTAATTGACAGTTAAAGGGCTCTTTTGACAGAGGTTAGGTCAGTTACTCCTCATGGCACTAGACGGCCATGGCATGAGAGAGTGAGATACTGAGTAGGGCACAGGGAACTCCCTCAGGTCAAGCAGTTAGCAGGTAGCAGAGCTCAGATTCAGGGTTAGCTTATCCATCTTGGGTTGTTTTTTTTAAAAACAGCTTTAATTTAAATATAATTTGTATACCATATCTACTTTAAGGGTACAATTCACTGAGTTTTACTATCTTGTTTTTACTATAAAATTTCTCCATTCCTATTTCCCTCTAGGCCTTGAACCATTTTCTGGTCTTTATGAATTTGGCAATTTTAGGTATTTCATATGAGTGGATACATGCAATATTTTGTAGCTAGCTTATTTCATTAAATATGGTTTCAAAATTTATCCATATTGTAGCATGTATCAAAACTTAAAAAATAAGATTGATTTATTTTATGTGTCTCAGGAGGTTTTGCCTGCATGTATGTATGTGTATCTCGTGCATGCCTGGTGCCCATGGAATTAGAAGAGAGCATTGGATCCCTGAAATAGAGTTAGATGATTGTGAGCCGGTGTGACGGTGCCAGGGAGCAAACCCAGGTCCTCTGCAAGAGCAGCTTTTAAAAACTGAATAATAGTCCATTGTAGGTATATAGCATTCTGATTATTCCCTTTGCTGATGGATACTCTAAGTATAGTTTCTATATTGGCTGCTGTGGGTAATTCCATAGCGAGCACTGACATGAAACTGTCTATTCAAGTCTCTGCTCTCATTTCTTTAAGTGATTATGGAATTGCTGGACCATGTCCTAGTAATTCTGTGTTTGGTTTCTTGTTTTTGTTTTCATTTCGAGATAGGGTCTCACTGTATAACCCAAGCTGGCCTTAAACTCCCATCCTCTGGATGCCTCCTTCCCAGTCCAGGCAATGCAGGTGTGTACTTCTGCTGTGTGTGCAGGCAATGCAGGTGTGTACTTCTGTGTGCGTACAGGCAATGCAGGTGTGTACTTCTGCTGTGTGTGCAGGCAATGCAGGTGTGTACTTCTGTGTGCGTACAGGCAATGCAGGTGTGTACTTCTGTGTGTGTGCAGGCAATGCAGGTGTGTACTTCTGCTGTGTGTGCAGGTAATGCAGGTGTGTACTTCTGCTGTGTGTGCAGTCAATGCAGGTGTGTACTTCTGTGTGTGTGCAGGCAATGCAGGTGTGTACTTCTGCTGTGTGTGCAAGTAATGCAGGTGTGTACTTCTGTGTGTGTGCAGGCAATGCAGGTGTGTACTTCTGCTGTGTGTGCAGGTAATGCAGGTGTGTACTTCTGTGTGTGTGCAGGCAATGCAGGTGTGTACTTCTGCTGTGTGTGCAGGTAATGCAGGTGTGTACTTCTGTGTGTGTGCAGGCAATGCAGGTGTGTACTTCTGCTGTGTGTGCAGGCAATGCAGGTGTGAACTTCTGTGTGTGTGCAGGCAATGCAGGTGTGTACTTCTGCTGTGTGTGCAGGCAATGCAGGTGTGAACTTCTGTGTGTGTGCAGGCAATGCAGGTGTGTACTTCTGCTGTGTGTGCAGGCAATGCAGCTGTGTACTTCTGTGTGCGTACAGGCAATGCAGGTGTGTACTTCTGCTGTGTGTGCAGGCAATGCAGGTGTGTACTTCTGCTGTGTGTGCAGGCAATGCAGCTGTGTACTTCTGTTCTGTTTAGCTTTTTAAAGGTCCTGGACTTACAAGCTGGAACAGTCTCAGTCCATTAGTGTCTGAATATGCATCATATTCATATGAATGTGCATAGATGAAGACTGTCAGCAGCTTCCATTTACAGCTTTCATTATTCTTCCAGGAACGAAACTTTAACTTGCTACACATCAAAACAATTGTAAATTCTTTTTAAAAAAAAATGTTTTGTTTAACTGACTATATATGATATTGCCATTTCTTCTTTTATTTAATTTTGTTGATTCGTTCATTGGTTCTGGAGGTCAAATGCAGGGCTTGCAAATGCTGCCACTGAACTGTCAGAGCTCCATCCCCAGCCCACAAAATCCTGCCATCTCAGCACATACTCAGCATTAGTGATGAGATATTTTTATTTTTATTTATTTATTTATTTTTTTTGTTTTTTTGAGACAGGGTTTCTCTGTGTAGCTCTGCACCTTTACTGGATCTCGCTCTGTAGACCAGGCTGGCCTCGAACTCACGAAGATCCGCCTGCCTCTGCCTCCCAAGTGCTGGGATTAAAAGCGTGCACCACCAACCCCCAGCACTTTAGATATATATCTATATAGATAGATAGATATAGATAGATATATATATTGAAGCTTATGTATTTTATACATAAAGTACAATATCTTAGGATTAGCTACATTCAAGGATATATAGCCACATATGGCTAATAGCTTTGAACAATGCTGCTCTGAAATGAAAGATTAATTGATACAGACTGAAAACAAGTAACTTAAAACTAAACAGAAAAACTTACATAATTTATTATGTTACTGTGAAGAAAGCTAATCTTCCCGATTGAACTCTTCATTCTTAAAACTAATTTCATACCTTCTTATAACTTTTTTATACTTGTTTTGCATTTATTCCTAATAATGAAACATTTTTCTTAATAAAATACTTTGTGCTTGTTGATTTACATTTTAATCAGAGAATGTTTTATATTGACTAGTTTTCGTTTTGCAGTACTGAGGATTGAACTTGTACAGTTAGGAAAGTGCATTGCTCCTGACTGAGCTCTGTCCCAGTTCAGTACTCTTTTTTTGTTTGTTTGGTTGGTTGGATTTGGTTTTTTGGGTTTTTGTTGTTGTTGTTTTATTTTGTTTTGTTTTTTCGAGACAGGGTTTCTCCGTGTAGTTTTGATGCCTATCCTGGATCTCGCTCTGTAGACTAGGTGGCCTCGAACTCACAGAGATCTGCCTGGCTCTGCCTCCCGAGTGCTGGGATTAAAGGCGTGCGCCACTGGCCTGGCTCAGTACTCTTAAATAGTACCTTGCTGTCAGAAATGCAGCCTTTCCCTTCATTTGAGCCTTCTTGTAACTCATAGTAGTGAGATTTTGCACTTTTCTTCAAACTTATATTTTTGTGCTATTACATATAGTTTTCATGTTTCCTAACTGGTTACTTCTGTTATTTGTTTTCATATGTTTATTTTATAACCAAACCCTTATTTTTCTGTTTACACACACACACTCATGGATGTGAGGGCAGGGGATAACGAGTCAATTCTTTCCTTCTACCATGTAGGTTCCAGGGATCAAGCTCAGGTCATCAGTCTTTGTGGCAAATGCCATCTCGCCTGTTCCCCAGTTCTACTGTAATAGAGCCACATTGGCTTTCATTTTTCTTCAGTCTGAGCTAATACACATTTTAGTCTGTTTGCTAGATGGCTGTAATGGAAGCACACACACACACACGACACATGCATCAATAGTTATTTCTTTGGCTGGTATAAATACAAAGTCCATTGATTTATAGACTGTTATTTCTATCTCCTGGTTTGTCCTGTCACTGATAATAGAGAAAAATCAGGTGGTTAATAGGCATGATTACTAAAACATTTATGTCCTAATATTTATATTAACTTGTTGACACTTCAGAAGCTGTGTGGTCTTAAATCAAGACTGTAAAGTACTGTGCAGAGAAGGTGTGATGACTGTAACAGGAGTCCTAGGATGAAAAGCAAATGGTTAATATGGCCTACTAAATTTCAAGATGCTTAGTATCTCTTTCACTGGGCAGATATTAGCATTCCTTTCATTAACTATTATATCCAGATAAATATCAAGCAAGTATAGATGATACTAAAGTGTTGTTACATGTCCTGTCCCCAGCAACAGTAAAGAAAGGAGGAGGGATAGAAAGAGGAGAGAGGATGCACATGTGACTGGTAAGGTACAGTTTTGTTCAGCAGAAGGGGTGCTTGCTTCATAGGACTATAACACCAAGACTATTTCCAGAACAGTGACCAAGTTTACAAGTCATGAATTTTGAAATGTCCTTGTAAATGATGGATGGATGAGTAGATATCATTTGAACGTGATCTGTATCCTTTTTCCTCAGAGAAACAAAAATAGTCTTAGCAGAAAAGTTAGCTGAGTAAGGATACCTACATACTGTTTAGCTATAATGTCTAGTGAGATTAGTTCATTTTTCTAATTGTATGTCAGGTTGCTTTTTTTCCCTTCAGGTAAAAAAGGCAGAAGCGTGCTTGAAACGGTGTTAGGGATGAAATAAGGTTCCCCCAAATATTCATGAAAAGAGTCTACAACTTAAGTGAAATTAATTTACTGGTTTTTTTTTTTTCATTTTGCTTTTTAAGGTGTGTGTGTGTGTGTGTGTGTGTGTGTGTGTGTGTGTGTGTATGTGTGTAGGGGTTTTATCTGAAAAGTACAGATAAGTAGATAATAAAGTAGACATAATTTTTCTACTTCCAAGTTCCCCTATCAATATATTATTTTTAAAGCTACAGTAATGTATCATAAACTTAGAAGTTTCAGATCTTATAAACATCCAGGGAAAACTATGAATCTGCTGGTTGACCGGAACCTTGCACTAAACTCTGGAATAACTTATAATTCACTTACTGCTATTCTCCTCTTCCTGTGCTTACCCTTCCATAGCAGACAGAAAGCTGACTGTAACTCACAGGACTCCTGCTGGGGAAAATGGGAGAGGCCTTGTCTCCGTTTCCCTGGCTTTTGGACACTTGTTACTTCTTATTGACTTTTCAGAGTCCTTGCTTCACCACTTTCAAAACAATCAACTATTCTCCTCTCCATCTGCAGGGATGGTTAACATTCATTCAGTGTTTGTATCAAAAGACAGACAGGATTATTTTTTCCAAGAATGCTTCCTGGAAAGTATTTAAAGGAAGTACATAGACATAAAGCAGAAGTATCACCTGTCATCACTACTGCATATTAGGTATCTAGAACTTTCTTAGCTTGCATACCTGAAACCTGGTAGACAGTGGAGTAGACTATAATTTTCACACACAACATACACAAATGGTAAAGCATAACTGTTCATTTTATAATGTGTATGTATAAGAAAGCAACGTTCTTTGCCTTAAATAGACATAATTTAAAAAATACAACTTTACTCCAAAAAAGTTTTGGAGAAATTATTTTGAAATTCATTCTTGGAGTCTGATTTGAATGGCATTTCTATGGTTTTACAAACCATAATTTGGAATTTAAAGAACCATTCCTGTCATTATGATCTATTAAACAGTAGTAATGTCTTTCATTTTCTATAAGCAGTAGAAAAAGGTAAAATACTGCTGATTGTCATATAATTCATAACCTAGCCTGAAGATGACATGTTGTTGTATGTCAGACAATTGGAAAACAATACAAAGCAGTGTTAATGCTAACAAAATCCTTACTGCATGAGATTTCAATCAGTGTATGAGTACTGTCATGGGTACTATATGCTGTCTCATTTTTTTTTCGGATCCTAACATGCCTACCGAATAATCTGGCTAAGAAACAGTCAGTGCCTACACTACAGTGTAAGCCCCCAGTCTCATATCAGCAAGTAATTGTTAGCATGTAATTATATGGAGAGGACACAATGATTAAACTAGGATAAGCAGAACTTCTGTCTCTTTAAAGATAGTTCTCTGTATTCTGGGCCTCCAAACTCTCTTCCAGTTCTTTTAAAACTACTCAGCTTTTATAACTGATAGTCGTCCCGCTGTGATAGAGAACGCTAAAACGTGTCCCTCCTACTAAGGTTTATTTTGGTGCCCAGCAGCCATCTCCCTGCTGTTTCCCCTCCTCTACCCTTTCACGGCTTGTGTCACTCTGTTACACTTGGTATCGTGTTCTAACTATCGTTTTTAAAGTGCCCTGTGGTTTGGAAAGTTGCTTTGAATGTTCTTATTTCCCTAAGTTTCTGCATAAGTGACCTATCGATCAGAGTACAGAATGAGCTGTGGTTTTGTAGGGTTTTTTTTAACCTTACTGAAAAATTACTTTAAATTTTAATATTCATCATTATTTTTATAGTGTTTTACCTCTGATAAATAAGCACTGAAGTTTTCTTAAGATTTAAAGAAGAAAGGTGTGCACCTAACTAGATAAATAGATTCATGAAATCGGGAATTTTATAAACATTTCTATTTTTTGGTACATGGTCTAATGCATCTCCAGCTGTCCTGGCTTCGGGTTCTTTTGCATGCTAACCTTAGAGGTCAGAAACACTTGGCATTGATCCAGAGGACCCAGGCTCAGCCCCTGACCAATGTTGTCCTCATACTAGGAAAAAAGAAAGAAAAATACACACACACACACATACACACAAACATAATTTTAGCATATTAACTGAGAATGTCAAGATTTCTGTCATATACAGTTTAATAGTAGTTATTAGGATAATCAGAAAAATCAACAAATGTATCTTTGCCCCGTAAAATGCACTGAAAATCTAATACCTGGGAATTTGTTGTGCAAGATTGTCATTTTAGGAAAGTCGGCAGCTCTATTGTACAGCTCCTCCGTCTACAAACAAAGATGGTGTGTTATTTTAGAAAAAGTTTAGAAACCATGTTCAGAGGGAACAGTCAGAGCCTAACTGAGCTCAACAAGAACTAGTTCTAGCTGGTAAGACTTCACTAGGGAGTGGCTGCTTTTCCAGCTCTTGAAGGGAAATGACGGACCTGTCTCACTGGCTGGCAGCTGTGGCGCTCTGGTTCTGTCCCCCTCCTGAGGTTTCCCTCAGCTCTCCATCACCACGCTTGGGTTCCCACACTACTAAGGTTCCTCTTCTCTCAACACTGCGTCCCCTGAGTAGATTGCTCAGTTCCTTACCTTTTCTGCCTTCTTCAGAATGGCTCAGAGATGCTGAGAATGCTGGGATAGAAGCCACCATCAGGAGCAAGAGGGGAGACTGATGGGAGCGGAACACTAAGCTGAGAAAGGGTTTGGAAATGGGTGTTACTGATGGTTCACAACTGGGAAGCTCTAAGATGCTACAGAATGAGTTCTGTGCTTAAATTGGTAAATGTATGTTCTATGTTCTGCACAAGAAAAGAAAATGATTATGTGAAGGGAACTTGTCCTTTGCGCTCAGGAGGCTGGTTGTGAGTCTTAGTGCATATGGGCATTCTCTTCTGATAAAAATCAGCTTGCACCAGAGAAGGTCGTGGTTGTTTGTTTGTTTGTTTTAGCCGGAGCTGAGGACCGAACCCCGGGCCTTCCGCTTGCTAGGCAAGCGCTCTACCACTGAGCTAAATCCCCAACCCCGAAGATCATGTTTAAAGAAAATAGTAAAACAGAACCATGGATCAATCCCCAAGGCATTTGGTCTTCTTCCATGTTCCTTTCTCAAAGATCTCTGAACATGCAAAGCTTTTGTTTTGAGTTAAGAAAGAATGAGTGGGGCTGGAGGATGGCTTGTTAAGAGCACTTCGTGCCCCTGCAGAGGACCCAGGTTCAGTTCCCAGCACCCACATGAGGGCTCACCACTGCCTGCCACTTCAGTTCCAGGGGATCTAACGCCATCTTCTGGCCTCTTTGGGCACCAGTAAACACACGGCATACACATATACTCCAGGCACACACATCTACATATAAAATAAATACTTTAAAAATACAATTAGGAATTTTCATATTAGCCTTAATCATATTAAAGAAAATGCTGTCTTATTGGCAACTGTAACTAACTGTTGTTTGGCTTCTTAACAGCTAAAACACTTCTTTTCCATGGCAGACTTTACTCTGAATCTTAAGTACGTAAAGGAAAAGGTACAGAAAACAATTGGGTGGTAGAAATTGTGTGGGGCTTGAGATCAGTGCTCACACAGCCTTTCCTCGGTGTTCTGTGTGAAGCATAGCTGCAGTCAACACTTCTGCTCTCCACAGTATATAGGTAGAACTTGTCATGACTTTGATAATTGGTGACCTCAAAGGCTCTACTTGAGACTGTTAGCATTATATCTCCTATTTATGACAATATGAGGAAATCAATTTATTGTATGTCAACTTGCAGTCCCTTTCTAAAGACTGTAAGCTGGCATGTCTGTCGTGGGTGTACGCGAGCTACCTTTGGCTGCCGTGACAGTATCTGAGATTAACATTTAGGAGAGGAAAGGGTTACTTTGGCTCAAGGATTCAGTTCATGGTTAATCGCGCCATTGCTTTTGGCTTGTGGCAAGGTGGAGACATGATGGTAGAAGGGCATGGTGGAGGGAAGGTGCTTATCTCGTGACAGGAAGTGGAGAGAGACAGAAGAAGAGGCTGGGGACAAGGTAGCTCTTTCTTAGAGCATGCACCTAGCAGCCCGCTTGCTCATGTAGGCCCAGTCTTCAGTTTCCACTGCTCTCTAGTAGTCCTCTCAGTGTTAGCTCATCAGTGGATGAGGTCAGATGAGGTCGATGAGATATCGGAGTCCAGCCGCTGTTCAAGAGCGCCACCAGCTAGGGACCAAGCCTCTTAGGGAAACACCTGACATTCAAGCTATAGATGCTGTTTAATCATGGTGGTGTGGTTAGTGTATGTGTTAGGGAAAACCTCTTTAGGTTTTCTGAAAGTGTATTTTTGATTTTTAATTTATTTCTTGAGATTATAATCACATCATTTCCCCTTCCCTTTCTGACCTTCAAACCCATCCTTATAAAGCAAGTGAGCCCTCCTCACTCTTTTTCAAATTATGACCCCTTGTTTCATTACTGTTACACACACACACATACACACACACGCATTTATATATATATGTATGTATGTATGTATGTATGTATATGTATGTATGTATGTATGTATGTATGTATGTTATGGGGCTGACCATTTGGTATTAGTTAACCAGTTGATGTGCTCTTCCCTGAGTATGACTAGTTCTCCCACACTTAGCGTTGTTTAGTTGCCTGCAGTTTTTGTGTAGGGGTGAGGCCTCAAGGGCTTTTCCCTGAGATGTATTGATTGTTGTTCTTGTTCAGCTCATGTTAGTGAGACTTTATGGGTGTAGCTCTGACGTTGCTGGGAGACAGCAAACTCCCTGATCTTCTGACTCTTACAGTCTTTCCAACCCCTTGTTGGCAATGTTCCCTGAGCTTTGTTCTGTAACTGTATGCATTAGGACTGGGCTCCACAACTCTGCATTATGATTGGTTGTGGTTTTCTGTAATGTCTTTTCTGTTGTAAAGAGAAGTTTCCTCGATGAGGGGAGATTACACTTATCTGCGGGTATAAGGACAAATGTCTAGGGTGGGTGTACGTTCTTCTTCAACGCAGGTAAGGACATTTCTGGCATGCATGTGGTGACTTCACACTTTTTCCTTAGTGAATTTCAAGTTGTAGAGTATCTGACTTTTTAGAAATTCTTGGTATTAATGTCATGTTAACTTTCATATTTTTATGAAGGCTTTATTGAAACGGCTTGAAGCTGTGAAGCCAACAGTCGGCATGAAACGCTCCGAGCAGCTGATGGACTATCATCGAAATATGGGTTATCTCAACCCTTCACCGTCCATTAGACGAGTGAGATCTACCCTTGGCCATTATAGCCCACTGAGTAAGACTATGAAAAGCTATTTCCTATTTGTTTGTTGAGTCGTTTATCTCTTTTTAAAATAGAAAGCGTAATTTATGTTCTTACGATAGAGATTTAAAATGCTAACTTTGGGATGCATTTTATTTTTCACTAGCATGTTATATTTCACTTAACTTCAGGCTTCATATGCAGATTATAATGGTAGCATAAAAGATAAAACCAAAAGATAAAATGAGTGAAAATAGCAGTATTTTCTTAGACACTGGAAGAGAGTCTTTTAATTCAGTGTGTGTTTTTAAAGAATAAATTAACAGATAGGCTATTTGAATGTGGCTGAGACATTCTCTAGCCAGTTAGAGACAATTGCCAATACCTTGTAACCATTTTATGTGTCTTTTTTTTCCTCACTAGATAACTAAGACAAACAAACTACAGAATTACTGTGTAATTCTTTTTAATGTTTGACATGTGATCAGTTACAGACTTAACCAGCTGTGTACCCTAGCGATGTAGGAATTTAGTGCCGGGGGTACAACATATAGAAAGTCAGACACATTCCTTTATAGAAGTTGTAGCTTTTAAGTTCCACGAGGAGTGCTAAAGTACAGATCTATTGAGAATCATTTTATTAGAGTAGTAGACATATCTGGGATGAAGAAGGAAACCAGCCTGGACTTAAAATTAGGACAGGAAGTTTCTCAAATGATGGCTTGTGTACTTGGCTCAGATACTTGAGATTGTTTTATCTTTGTGTATCTTCAGGAGGAGCTTCCAGGACATCCAGTGCCACCAGTGCTCTCAGCTATAAGACTGATCGATCAGTGTTGGACACATCCAGTGGCTTTTTGCTAAGACCAAAACCCCCAAATGTTCGTACTGCTTGGTTGTAAAAGCTTTTTTATGGTATACATTGTTCTTCCTATTTTTAACAATGTATTTTTATGTATTACTGTAACTCTTTGTAAACATCTGTAATACTTTTTTTCAACAATTTATACAGCAATGAGTATAATTTATTGTTATTCAATGCAAAATTGTTATCCAAACACACTTTGATGTAAAATCAGTGTTTCATACGGTGGCATATTTATAGGAGCGATATGTGTATTTAACAGAGAAAGGTGTTATGCATGAATGTTTTCTCTATAGAACTTCACTTGTGATGCTGACAAAACAGTGGTGGTGATAATCCATGTTGACCCAAGACACTCCTCTGTGTTCTTACTCTATTGGCTTCAGTTATCGTAAGCGGGAACAGAAGCACCTCATGCTTTGGTTGCTTTAGAATGTCTGTACCGTGAGCCATCATTTGATCATGTGAGTGTTACACTCCTTATGAGATTTGTTTTCATGGACAAGGTGATTTCAATTTGATGAGGAGAGTGAGCAGATTGTACTGGCACATGATTTACCAAAGGTGCTTCCCTGTAAGAGTTTGATCATCCACTCCAAACCATTTCACACTGAATATTAGGGGTTCACTTTAGAAGATCCTTTTTTGTGATTTTATGCAGTCAGGTAAAATACTCAAGGATTCTGAGGAAAGAGATGGCTTTAGCAGCCTACTGTCTTGTGACTGGTTTGTATCTAGATCATTTGCATCAGAAACAAAAGCAAATATTTGTTGGATCAGTGAGCAATATTCACAGCTTGAAGAGCCAAGAAGCAGACCCCAGGGTATGTTAGGGCAGTGTTTGAAAGGATACTGTTCATGTGTGTGCTGTTATTGTGTATTTACTATATTAATAGAAGGCCTAGACAGACTAAGGAAGAAATGCTTCAGAGAAACCAGTTATAAACAGGAAAGAAACTAATCACACATTGGTTAAAACTACTGCCTTCAATATTAGTGAGTTGTCTTGGTTGGGTTTGGTTGGGCGGAATCCTTGAAGGCCCATTTTGAGCAGTCTCCCATGGAAAGAAAGGCCTGTTTGGAATTGTCCTGAGGAATTACTAGTGGCACAGGACACATAGGTACAGTGTAGTTGACTGTGAAAGCCGGAGTAGTTTTCTGTCAGCCTGTAGGTGTTACTGTATGGCACCAAGTGTGATAGTTCATATTCATAACTTTTCATCACTCGTCTCATTAGTGTGCCTTTAGGACGTATAAATAAGTTTCATATTCAATGACACATTTTTCTTAAAATAAGGATTTTCTCCACCACAGTGAGCTCTGTCTGATGGTGTAGCATGTGTACCACACCTACTTTACCTTCCTTAGCAGGAAGGCTGGCTGCACTTTACCAAATGCCAGGTCATACTGTTGGTATTGGTTGAATAGACTGTGTTTTAGCTCAAGCAGCAAAGGTTGGGGATGATGAGGCTAAAAAGACTGCTGAGCACGTGCACCACATACGCATTCCCATATACACATACACATCCACACACATCTACAAACACACAGTGGATGGGAACACAACGTGATGGAGGGTTCTCTGCTGCTTTCTGGGGGCTGTAACGTTCTCTGAAGAGCTGTTTCTTTGTTCTGGTGAACAAGATTTTATACCTGCTTTATATAACCTTCAGCCGTACAAAAACTAGGTTATTTTTGTCCTAGTTTTTAGCACTGCACTTCTAAAGTTTGTGTAACAACAAAATGCAGCATTTTGGCATTTGCCCAATAGTGAGTCAATCACTTTTTAAAACAGATTTTTGAGGGGAAAAAAAAAAAACCATATAAAACCTTATGTTCACAGTGGCATTAGCCTATGAGTACATTTTCTTTGGTCTCTCTAAGTTTCATAGATAAAGCTATACTTTGATTTTAAATGCTAATTTATGCCTTAATTTTTACTATTTGAAAGAAATTTAAGTATTACTGATAACAGGGATTCAACTCCAAGTAAAGGTCATCCATCTTTTAAAACAATTTGCAATGTTGTTGTTATAGGTGCATATACAGGATGACTCTAAGTAGATGGGTAGGGATTACAGACTTAGAATTCACTGATGTAAGCCAAGGGACTTTAAGGTTAGGAGTCAGGAGGCATTTGCAGCAGAGGTGTCATGAATACATGCATCCCTTTAACTTTACCAACATTGTAAACACGTGAGGGTTAGTGCTGCCTTACAGTTGGCTGGCTTGTCCTTACTGCACATACTCTGAAGATTCCCATCTGGAGCTAGAAAGCATGCTGGTCTGTGGCTGGTGGCCAGATTGTACCGAGAACTGTTTTCATCTCTGTCAAATGTTATTATCTCCTTTTCTAGTAAGATTTTATAAAAGATTTCAAACTATTAAAATTATTTCTTAAGGAGTAGATGCACCTCTTTCTCCCCCAGTTTTTTCAGTCTCCATTAAAACCTGCTCTTAACAGCTGTTCCAGTTAGCACTTGGTGGTTTGCTTGTAAAATACCGTCATGCAGCTGTCTTCAACCCTAGTCTCAGAAATGGGATTGCACAGCTTTGAAAGGCAATTGTCATAGGTCTGCTTCTCGCCTCCAGATCGTTGCAGCAACTCCAGCATATTAAGGTTAACGTACAGCTAAAGATGGAACTTTACCTTAGTTAGCAATCAAAAACTGTATCACTTTAAATGCCAAAGTCTTAATGTAAATAACTGTGTACCGTCAGAGATAATGTGCTCCTGCTAATGTCTGAGTTGCTTATTTTCATGAATAAAGATTAGCAAGAAACTTAAAAATGTTCTAGTGTGTCGTACTTCAGGCATGAAGAACTAGCTTGGCCTAGTGAAGAAAGAAAAGATTTAAAGAGAACTAAGTTTTGCTGGGTGGTGGTGGCACACGCCTTTAATCCCAGCACTCAGGAGGCAGAGGCGGGCGGGCGGATCTCTGTGAGTTCGAGGCCAGCCTGGTCTCCAAAGCGAGTTCCAGGAAAGGCGCAAAGCTACACAGAGAAACCCTGTCTCAAAAAACAAAAAAAAAAAAAAAAGAGAGAGAGAGAGAAACAAGTTTTGATTCTATATTTTGTTCATATTTTTAAAATTAGAATAAAACTTTCTGTGTACCCTACAAGACTATTAGTTAGAATGAAGTTGGCAGTTAGTTGTATTTTTGAAAATGTGGTATTTCTTTGGGAAAGTTTCTTTAAAATGACACTCCTGTTCAGCATTTCTTTGACCCATATGATTTGATTCATTTTTGTAGAATTATTAGGATGCTTCAATATCGTGGTCATTCTTTTAGAGCTTGAATGAATGTTGCTATTGTTGGGTTGCTTTATTTATTTATTTATTTAAGATTTAGCTATTTATTATAAGCACCAGATCTCATTACAGATGGTTGAGAGCCACCATGTGGTTGCTGGGAGTTGAACTCGGGACCTCTGGAAGAACAGTCAGTGCTCTTAACCACTGAGCCATCTCTCCAGCCCCTGCTTTATTTTTTTTACGTAGCTTTTAAAGCAGGTTTAATGATGCCATTGGGCTCAGGATGGTTGAGCGCCTTTCCAGCCCATAAGCCCAGCAGGCAGGAAGCTCAGAAGTTCAAAGTCATCCTCAGCTACAGTGAGTTCCAGGCCAGCCTGTGCTGTGTGATGATGGATCATGTCTACAGGAAGAAATCACTCCGTGGCACCCACGGGTGCATAAACTCTTCCTCTGCAGGGACGAAGGATGCACAAATGGGCTTGTCTTGTATCAGTTGGTTTTGATTTTTAAATACAGAAATGGTTTTTAGGTTGTCCCCTAGAGGGATAAGGTGAGTCCCTACTGCTGCAAACACCATGCGCTTCACACCAGCGGTTGAGCTCAGCCACTGACTGAACGCCATACACACCAGGCCCAGAGGCTGCTGAGCTGGAACTGACCTGAACGCCTCCGCCCTGAGGACTAGCTTTCATTGCACCAGACGGTCCCATTCAAGTTTGCAAAGGAAAGAACTGTGAAGCCTATAAACCACAGTGATGAGCAGGATGGCACAGTGACCTGAAGGGTGCTGTCGTGTCATGTGATGCATACCTTGGCCATAACCGTCAACTCAAGAGGGGATCGATGCCTGGTCCCGGAAACCTAGCTGACTACTCGGGGCTCGTGAAGTCATGGTTACTGGAGAAGAACCTACAAACCACCACTTTACAAAACCAGCATAATTCCTCATTACAGCCTAAACATTTGTCTGGAAAAAACACAAGAAAAAAGAAAGCAATGGCTGTATGAAATAGAAATTCTTCAGAAAGCACAGTGATTCCCACAAAGTTTTTTTTTTTTTTTTTAAACTATTACTTTTGCATGGTCTTTTGCCCTCTGGCATGTGTATGAAGGTCAGAGGACTACTTTGTGGAGTCAGTTCTCTCTTCCTGACACAGGTTCTGGGGACTGAACGTTGTCGCGCATACATGGCAAATGTTTTCACCCACAGAGTCATGTTGCTGGCTCCTGAAGCTCTCTCTTCAGAACTACTTCCCGGACACAGGCTGTATCTCACAGCTGAGTCAGAAGCTGCCTGTTAGGCCCTGCGTGCCTCCTGCTTCGGCCATTACTTGGTAACTAACGTCTGCTCGTGATGAGAGCCCCAGAAGCACCTCCCATAAAGCAGTCTGATAGGGCAGACTTCATACTTGCTTGTATTCCGGGCTGAGCTCAGTGTGAGTATTCAGATGATAAAATTAGAAGAATGATGGGCAAAGGTCAGGAGCCCTAGTCCACACTTGCTCTCCTCTCTGCTTTTACCACTTCCTCTTCAGATATGCCTTGGTTCTTCCTTGCTTGAGGTGGAGAAATGTTGCCTGTACCTGACCTAGCTGCCCTTCTGTACTTTCCTACTCTGTTGAGTTGGATTCCATCCCTACACACTGGTCCTTCTGTCTAATCTTTACTGACATATATACCCAACCATAAGTCACTTGTTTATTCTATCCCTCTAGGGGCTAACTGTGTTCTGTAAGTAGTCACACCAGATTCTAGCTGTCTTTCTCTTGTAATACTCTTAGAACTTGATTGGGTTGAGAAGCACCCAGGCTAGAAAAGTGCATTTTTTTCTGGTGTTTCTGGAGACAGATCTCAAGGGCTCTCAATGGATCAATTCCTTGATAGACTCCTAACAAGAGAGCAGCATTGGGAGGTGGTGAAAGGTAGCAGGTAGCATGTGATTGGAGGACATGTATCCCTGAGACATGGCCTATGAGCCATGACTTTCCCAGCCTATTCCAATATTCTTTCCTGCTTCCTGGTTGCCACAGTGTGATTATTTGGCTCCACCACATCCTTTCCACCATGCAGGACTGATAACCTAGGAAACCCTAAGCCAACTCATCCCAAATTGTTTATGTCAGGAATTGTGTCCCTGTGACAGAGACCTGACATGTTAGATCCTATTCCACAGGAGCCAGGTTAGTTCTCTATGGCAACAAGTATAGGCAGGGTTTTCCTGTGCTGCAGCCGCTCTCAAATAATCACTCAGAAACTTAATATTAATTGTAAATGCTCAGGCAATAGCTCAGACTTGTTACTAGCTAACTCTTAGATTTATGTTAACCCATATTTCTTACCTATGCTTTGCCACATGGCTTGGCACCTTTTTCCAGTACAGCATGCCCATCTTGCTTCTCTCTGTATCTGCTGGTGACTCTAGACTCTCCCCTTCTTCATCCCGTCATCCTTAGTTTGGTTGTCCTTCCTGTACTTCCTGCCTGGCTACTGGCCAGCCAGTCTTTATTAACCAATGAGAGTAATACATATCCACTGTTGGGGACCGATTCCGGACAGCAGTGTCCTTACTTTATCAAACCGTACAAAGGCAGGAAGTTCCTGGCCTAACCTCGGGCTGTACAACTTCCTGGAGTACCTGCTAATCAGCCAGCTGCAGGGGCCTGGGACCAAAGTGACCTCACCCTCCCTTAGGAATTTTCCATCCTTCTCTCCGTGCTTCCCCTGCTCCCCCTCCCTGCCTGAAGCCCTGTTTATAAGCCTCAACACCCAGTCAATAAACGAGACCTCAACGCAACTCAGAATGTCTCTGTCTTCCTTTACGCGCCTGGTCTCCTTTCTCTCTCGCCCCCATTGATCTTTCAGGAGGTGCCTCCTCGGGTCTCATCAAATAACCTGGCCCACGGGACCGGGCAATCCACAGTATACAAAAGGAATATTCCACAGCATTTCTTCCTTTTTGTCTAATTAAAAAGGAAGGTTTTAACCTTAACATAGTAAAACTATATATAAACAAAACAGTAAGTAAGAATTACAGTTACAATATTCAATCCTTTTGTATTTGGCAAATTTGGAGAAAATACTCTATCTTTGTGAGTTTAAAGTTTTACATCTAATTTACCTTTTTAACATAAGTAAAGAAAACTATAATTATAACTATCTAGTTTCAACTCCATTGAAGACCCCAAAAGGATATAATATTACCTGAGTAAACAGGAGTACATAGCAAGTGACTTCCAGAAATTAAAATGACAGAAACAGTTGGCTGTCTAGACAGTCACCCAGGTTTCCTCTGTAATGTTAGGGCATCTATCCCTGGCCTACAGGCCTAGAATATCTGACACTTTTTTGAGAAGCAGGGAATTTTGAAGGACTATCCTACCTTGTCTTGGCAAAGTTTGGCAGTCGCTTTTTTTTTTTTAACGTCCTGCTGGTCCACTTTGTACAGTAACTGTCAGCAATTGAGGCAAGGGTAGGTTTTCCCATAAAGAAAGCAAACTCCATATTGAGTTATTGAGTTTTCTCAATGCCAAACATCTTCTCTAAAGTAGGTTGGTGCTGCCAGGACCAGACATGTCTCATTATCTTTAAAAAACCTTACGTCATTAAAACATCTTAAATGCCATATTCTGTAGATCTTTGAAGTGTTTGAAGACCATCTATCTAAATATATCTGTTTATGACCTTGAAAAGATACCTAAAATCCCCAGTGCTGGGATTAAAGGCATGTGCCACCACTGCCTGGCCTTTAGGACTTTTTTTTTTTTTTTTAAAGCTTTCTTGGGCTTTATGTGGCTGTACATGGCCCTGAACGTTGGGTGCCATTTGTAGGTGGAGTTTTCTTTCCTGCCTACAATTGGCCCGTCTCCTGCCAATTCCCAGATAACTGGCATGGAGACTCAATATTAATTATAAATGTTCAGCCAATAGCTCAGGCTTATTACTAACTAGCTCTTACAACTTAAATTAACCCATATTTCTTACCTAAGATCTACCATGTGGCTCATGGCTTATTACTTCATATTGTACACATCCTGCTTTCTCTGTGTCTGGCTGGCAACTCCAGAGACTCTGCCCTTCTCCTTCCCAGCATTCTCCTAGTCTGGCTCTCCCGCCTAATCTCTTCCTGCCCAGCTATAAGCCAGTCAGCTCTTTATTACGGAATGAGAGTAATACATATTTACAGTGTACAAAGATTTTCCACAGCAAACAAGTGTCCACATACTGCCTTGTCCAGTAGTGGTACTATGCAAGGGTATGTGGGATGAGTATATATTTCCCCCTTCCTCCCACAACTCCTATTTTCAAAATTTTTTCAAAAATCCTGTTGTTCTGGATAGCCTTAACTGTTAACTTGACACAACCTAAAGCCATTTGAGGAGAGAATCCAAAGTGGGGAATTCTTTAGACCTCCATGCTGGCCTGTTGGCGGGCTGTGGAGGATTGTCTTGTCAATTCATGTAGGAAGGTTCAGCCCACTGTGGGTGGCACCATTCCAGGGCAGGTGGTACTGGGCTATGTAGGAAAGGTAAGCATGGGCCAGCCACAGCTATGAGTCCCCTAGTTGGAGGTAACTGTATGTAATAGCAAACAAAGATGCTTTCAGTTTCCTGCCTTGACGTCCCTCAGTGGTAGGCTGTAAACCCTTTTCTCCCATAGTTGCTTTGGCTCAAAGTATTTTATCCCTGACAGAAAGGAAACTAGAATACCTGGTGTCTTGGTCACTGTTCTATCGCCGTGAGGAGACACCATGATCAAGGTAAAAGAAATCATTTAACTTGGGGATTACTTACATTTTGAGAGGGTTAGTCCATGATCATCATGGCAGGAAGCATGGAGGCAGGCAGGCACAGCACTGAGAGCTCACATCTTATCCACAAGTTGGAAGCAGAGAGAGAGAATGAGCCTGGCATTGGCTTTTGAAACCTCAAAAACCCACCCTGAGTGACACACCTCCTAATCCTTCCCCAAACAGTTCTACCAACTAGTGACCAAGCATTCAAATACTTGCATGAATCTATTTTCATTCAAACCACCACACCTGCCTTACGTCCTTAATGCCAGACTGAATTCAAATCATTAATGACAATTTGTCAAATGCTGTCTTAGGGTTACCATTCCTATGAGGGGGAAAGCCCTACAGAAGTGATTCTCAACCTGTGGGTCTCGACCCCCACAGGTATAGCATATCAGATACTTAGTTGTGATTAATAATGGTAGCAAAGTTAGTTTTGAAGTAGCAACAAAATAATTTTCTGGTTGAGGGTCACAACGAGGAACTGTATCAAAGGGTCACAGCATTAGGAAGGTTGAGGACCAGTGCCATACAGGATTGCCTACAGCTGGATATTTTGGAGGCATTTCCTCAGTTGAGGCTTCCTCCTTTCTGATGACTCTAGCTTGTGTTAAGTCGACATAAAACTAGTCAGTACAGATGCCAAAGCCTTTTCTCTCTCCTTTGCACTATTTTTGACCTGCTGTATTTGGCATCACTTTTAAAAATAATATGCAACTTTACTTTGATAACACATTGATTACTTCAGTTCATTCTCTTGCTTTTCTCTCTGATGATTTATGCTGGCAGCTGTCTTTGAAGATTTACTGTTATATATGTGTGTGTTTGCCTAGTGTAGCACATGCATGCAGGGGTACCTGAGGATCCCCTAAAGCTAGTTTTGAATCCATAATGGAGACTTGAGGCTGTGGGCCATCTCTGTTGTTTTAATTTGTTTTATTTTTTTTATTTTGGGAGGATGACATGTATTGCCACAGTGCACATATGATCAAGTCCAAGGACAACTTCTTTTTTTTTTTTTTTGGTTTTTCGAGACAGGGTTTCTCTGTGTAGCTTTGCGCCTTTCCTGGAACTCACTTGGTAGCCCAGGCTGGCCTCGAACTCACAGAGATCCACCTGGCTCTGCCTCCCGAGTGCTGGGATTAAAGGCGTGCGCCACCACCGCCCGGCCCAAGGACAACTTCTAAGAGTCAGTTTTCTCTTACCATGTGAGTCCCAGGGATTAAACTCAGGTCTTCGGGCAACGTTGGTGCATGCCTTTAATCCCAGAGCTCAGGAGGCAGAGCCAGGAGGATCTCTGTGAGTTTGAGGCCAGCCTGGTCTACAGAGCAAGATCCAGGACAGGCACCAAAACTACACAGAGAAACCCTGTCTCAAAAAAAAAAAAAAAAAAAAAAAAAAAAAAAAAAAAAATTCCATGGATTTTTCTCTTATGAGCTATGTCTATAGTTATGGCTTTGGGAGTGATTCCCAGAGGTGGGGTCTTAGAGTCTGGCATGAGATTCTAGGTGGTTTTCACGTAGACCTTCAAGCTTCAGAGCTTTGTACAGTGGTGGTGTGTGGTAGCAGAACAGCAGAAATCCTGCCTGCCTACCCTCCCTGGCTGGTCACAGCATTCTCTCTCACTGGCTTCCCTCTAGGAATTCCTGTTGAGTGGAGTAACTATAGTGGAACCAGCCCAGCAGGGCTCTTGAGGCAGAGCACTGGATTTAACCTCAGCAGGCAGGAGAAAGCCACAACTGGGTCATGTGCACACTGCAGATGATGTGCAATTTAACGCGCAGCCAAGTCCTCCACCCTGCTCCTCACTGCTCGCCAGGGGGCCGGGCTAGAGAACAATTAGGCTCTTGGTTGGGCCGTGGTGACCTACTCTTGGTTCATGTGGTCAATTCCCAATTACATTTCATGGCCTGTCAGTCTAGGTTTGGAGATAGGCAAGGGGACAGCCCTAGTTTTAGATACAAAGGTATTTTTCCTGCTAGTCTGTGCTGCTCTTCTCTGTCAGAAACATAATTTGCATCTTTAATATTCTAGAATGCAAAGCAATGTATCCAGAAGGCCTCTAGCAGCACTTTTTGCTCCTTGTCCTTGGGAGACAGGATTGAGATCTTCCCATCTTTTTGAACTTTTCCATCCATCTAGACATCTAGCCTGAGATTAGGAGTAACTCCGGATATGGAACACACCCACCCACCCACCCCTTGGTTGCTCTGGCAAGAAGGCAGCCAGTGTTTCATCCAGGAGGGAGTTAAGTGGAAGGGCTTGGATAGCACAAGGCCAAGCTCTATCAGGAAATACAGAAAGCACACATTGGCCTTCTCTCCAAGCTTTGCCCACAATCTGTAGACATTTCCTGCAGACTGGACACAAACTAGGACTGCAGTAACTGCTCTTTTCCTGGTCCAGAGGCACTCATTTTCCCGTTTGAAATTACATATGAGTGTCTTGCCTGCATGCCTGTTTATGCAACACTTGGATGCCCAGGACCTGCGGAACCAGAGAGCTTGTGAGATCCTGTGAAACTGGGGAGACAGACAGTTGTCTCAGTGTGGGTGCTGGGAGCCAAACTCAGGCCCTTAGTAAGAGCACTATGTGCTTCTAACCCCGAGCTATCACTCTGTCACCCCACCCTTGAAATTGCTATTTTTCTCTTGCTCACAAATCTCTGAAAGTCAAGTCAAACAGGCTTTTCTCCTAGTTGTCGTCGTTCCCCCCCACCCCCCCGACAGGGTTTCTCTGTGAAACAGTCCTGGAACTCACTCTGTAGACCAGGCTGACCTCGAACTCAAAAAGATCCACCTGGCTCTGCCTCCGAGTGCCGGAATTAAAGGCTTGCGCCATCACCGCTGGCTCTCCTAGTTCTTAAACCGTTACAGAAAGGAAGCACAAACTGATACTTTGTATGCCTAAACTAGTTACTTTCTTTCAAGGTCTTTTCCTACCATTCTCCTCCTGGCCTCACCCCCTACTTCTGTTTCTTCCCAATCAAGGTTTACTGCATCAAACTACACAAAACTATTTCATCTTCTCCCCCACTTAGGCTTCAGGACAGGTTCACTTTCAGAGCCTCTCGGGCATTAAATACTAGCTTGATAACTGATACCAAGAACTGAATGTTGCATGTGCCCCCATCCCCGGAACTCCACCCTCAAGATGACAGTATTAGGAGACAGGGCCTTTGGGAAGCAATTAGATCACAGCATGGAGCCTTTGTCACTGTGATTAATAGCCTTCAAAGGGGGACTCCAGAAGAGTCTCCACTCTCTTCCCAGTAAGAAAATTCAGAAGTCACTGGAGTTGATCCTCATGGACTCTGAGGCTTCAGAATGGTGAGGAATATGTTTGTTGTTTTATGAACCAGCCAGCGCGTGGCACTTTGTCATTCCAGCCCAAACTGAGACAAACAGTTCTTCGGTGAAGACTGTCCCCTTGTTGGAAATTTCTAGGTAAAAGGATTCTGTGCGGGAACTAAACAAAAGCACCTAAACGTGCAAAATTCTTACCTCTGTGACTGAAAAGCTTAGCAGAGGCTCGGCATTCCTAAAGACCGTGTGGAAGAGCACGCAGTTAGTGGACTGTGGAAGCTCTGTTCATGTTCCCACTCTGGAGCCTTCAGTGTGATAAGATAGTACATGATCTGCTTATGTTTGAAAAACAGCTCTGACATGTGTTCTGTATAGGGCATGCATACAGGAGTCACTGACAAAAGGATCCTGCTAGAAAATACACATTAATGCTTTTTAACCTGTTAGCAGTTAATGAGTTCAGGGAGATAAAGTGTATTGAGTAGTCTTTATTAATGATTCACATTCGGTTACTTTTTTCATTATCAGTTCTTCAGTTAATTAATTGAACAAGTATGATAAGCTATCTTCTGTTTGCTGTGGGAATCTAAATGTAAAATAAATACAAAATACACTTGTGGTTTAATGAATACTCAATGAAGCATTTTTTCTGAGGTATTCCTTATGGTCTGGTTTTCTCCAAGATCTGTCTTTTTATTTCCTTAAGAATAGTCTGTTAAACCACACAATGGGATCTGTGAACTTGTGAGCCAAGTCCACCGCGAACCAGTGAACTTGCGTTTTAATTACATTAGACGTATTTTTTGATCTCATCGTACAATACCAATACAAAAGCACCCCCCATGCCTCTCAACACATTGGACCAGGCACCTTTGAAGAAAGCATTGGCTCCTTCGTCTTTTGCAATCTTCCTCCAGCAGTCAAGTGTCCCCGTATACATAATATCAGCTGTGGAGACAAATGTGGGTAAGGGTTCCTTTCTTCACAAAGACCTGCATGCACAGTATTGGTCATCAAGTCCCAGCCTTTGCAATAGTCCATGAGACATCTGCCCAGCCTAACTGTTATCTTCTAGCACCCCTATTCCTCACGCTCAAGATCAGTTAAGTAACAATCAAACACAACCCTTTTACACACTGTCAAGACTAAAATGGGAAGGCAATGTGGGGAAGGGGCGGTATATGCTGTGAATGACGTTTTATGGATGAACAAACTAGCCCTGGTCTCAGATTACACTGCCCAAGATTATGCAAGAAAAATTAAAAGGTATGGCTGTTGAGTTATAAAAAATTCCCTCACATTTGGTGTTTTCTTTTTTTTATTTTAATGGCAGTTTTATGCTTTTACCTATGGAAGCTACACTATGAAAACAGACTGCTTCAGGCCACTTCTCATCCAGCTATTCCTCCTTCTCATTCACACTTCCAATAACTATAAGGGAGCACAAGGTACCAGTTTGAAGTGAACAGCTAATTCTTTGCCTTGCTTATGCACTCATGCTGTAGAAAAAAGAGGACCTGAGCTCTAGGTAATGCCAGATACCTAGGGCCAATTCTAAATACCTTATTTATATTCTTACAATCTCTTTAATAAAAAGGAAAAAAGAAATTCCCTGAAGGGAAAGCTCAGGGGGAAACTGGAGTGTCGGTTTCCTAAATCCTTATTGAGTAATTCTGCCATTCAACCTAGGAAAACGAGACCTCTGGGCACTCAAGAGTGCTCTCCAGGGGCAAACCCTAAGATTCACATCAGGAGGGTTCACGGCATGCTTACCCCCTTTCCGGCCAGACTGCATCATCATCCTACGACGCACAGTGTCGAAGGGATAGGACACCAGCCCTGCGACCGCCGTCACACTCTGGGCAATCATCCAGCTCACGATAATGTGCACATTCTTGGGGTCTGGCAACATCCCTGTGAGCAGAGCCAAGAAGCAAATGGCTATCGGTTTTGTTTTTTTGTTTTGTTTTGTTTTTTTTCCCTCATCGGCTTGGTAGAAAGCAGGTGGAGGGGAAGGCAAGGCTACTGACCCAACTCCACGTCCTACCCTTCCACAAGAACCAGCTTCTTCCCAGGAACCCTTACACGCCACCAGGTAGCCAACCAAAGATGGCTTCTGCTGTCCCTTTATCCAAGGAAGCTACAGCTCTGTTGACATGAAGTCCCCTTCTACTTCAACTAGACAGTTGTGTTGGGATAGCTCTGCAGCCTTTGGGTGGTAGCTCAAAGCCACAGTATTATCAGTAGAGGACACAGAGGCTCCTTTGGTTATTTCCCCACACTGTATCACATCACCTCCTCAGAACTCAGCTCAGAGACAGGAAAACCAACACAAAGGTCTTTGAGGAGCTATAGGTCACACAGAATCCCCTCTCCCCACCCCCTCCCCACAATATCCACCTCAAAAGTCCCCCTCTCACCCTTGGCAGTGTCATAAACTCCAAAGTAGGCAGCTCTGTAGATGATGATGCCTTGGACGGAGACACTGAAACCCTGGTAGAGACCCTTCAGGCCATCAGACTTGAAGATCTTGGAGAGACAGTCGCCCAGCCCACTGAACTCACGCTGGGCAGATCCCTTGCCCACGTCGGCAGCCAGCCTGGTCCTAGCAAAGTCCAGCGGGTAGACGAAGCAGAGAGAGGTGGCACCAGCTGCCCCACCGGATGCCAGGTTACCGGCAAAGTAGCGCCAGAACTGCTTATGCCGATCCACGCCCCCCAGGAAGATCTGCTTGTACTTGTCCTTGAAGGCGAAGTTGAGAGCTTGGGTGGGGAAGTACCGGATCACATTGGCCAGGTTACCCCTCCAGAAGGAGAGAAAGCCCTGCTCCTTGGGGATTCTCACGACACAATCAATGATGCCCTTGTACTGTTTCTCTGCACTGATCTGTTTGCTGGCATGCTGGACCTAGTTGGGGGCAGGGAAGGGTGGGTGACAGAGGACAGACAGGGTGAAGACAAGGGAAGACATGAGAAAAAAAAAAGGTTTGTACTCCCTCAATTGCTTGTTTATTTTGTTTATGTTTTGTTTAAAGATACGATCATCCAATGTAGCCCAGGTTGGCTTGGTCAAAATCTCCTAGTATTTGCCTCCCAACTGCTGGGATTTCAGATGTGCACTACCATGCCCAGGGCCCTCCCATTTCCTTCCCCTTCCTCTTCACGAGGCAAAAGAAAACTTCAATGTTTTTAATGCATCAGGAAATCAAGCAGTATCAAGGAAATGTAAATAAATGTTAGTTATTTGGTTAGGCTAAAAAACAATCCAAATTTTATTCATTATCAGGGCATTTGAGGGGGGAAAAAAACTAAAAAAGTGACCGAGTCATCTATCCATCAAATTTCCCTTGCAGGCTTATGGGAAATATAAATGGATAAAGAGCCTTTCCTCAGCTCCCCATGACAATTCTGCAGTTTCTCTCGAACGTCCCTTGCGGCGAGGCTGTCTGAGCAGTGGTAGGTGCTCTGATGTGAACAAGCTCACCAGGCTTTACAGCCTGAATAATTTCACGATTATCCAGGTAATCGATTATTGAGTTAATACTGCTGTGGCCAATCTGTCGCAGTATTTTGTTGTGTATTATTTAGACTCCCAAATGGCTATTCCCCAGTGAATAGCTTTTGCCTTCAGGATAGATCAGATGATGACGTTGCCCTTTGATGAACAGATAGGGAGAAAACGTTATGGAGACAGGATGGCTAAGGCAATCTGAATTTATCCTGAAAATTCCTTCAGAATTCCTGCCTCAGCGTCTCCATCCGTGCAATACGGGCAAAGAATTCGTAATAAAAGATGAATGAAATCAACGTTGGGCTATAGCGCAGGGCACGCGACACAGTGTGATCCCCAGTCAATGACTGATCTGATGCTTCTATTGTAAAAGGTGGGGGCAGATAAGAAGGTGCAAAGGATGCCGCCGAAGGGTGAGGCCGGCCTAAGAGGCCTTGGGTGGAACGCCGCTGCAGTAACCAGGCTCAGGATCTGGCTCGAGGTAGACCAGCTTCGGGTGGGTTTCCATATATAGACACCCCAACGCGGGTGCCACCCGACACCAGGAATCTGTCACTGACGCCGGACCTGTATCTGCGTAGAGGGCACCTTCCCCTTCGTGTAGGCCCCGGGCTTGGGGCCTAGCACAGATTTTTTTGCCGCAGCGCCGCGCGCGCGCGCGCGCCCACACCGCAGCATCCCCGCGCCCCGCCCGCATCCCCGCGCCCTGCCGCGCCCCGCCCGCATCCTCGCCGCCCGCGCCACCAAGCCGTCCTTACCTGCAGCAGCAGTTTGACCCTCTCGATCGGGGCGACCGCGGTCTTGGAGACGGCGGCGGCGATGCCACCTGCCAGGAAGTCCTTAAGGAAGCTCAAAGCCTGATCCCCCATGCTGACAGCCGGGCGCACACAGCCTGCAAGGAGCCGCTCTCTCGCTCTTGCCTACGCCCAGCCAGGCACCGCCACCTCGTCTCCGTCCCTGCGCGACGCTAAGGGGCCGCCCGCCTGACCGCAGCCCTCCTTATATCCCCGGCTCGGCGTCTCGCGAGAGGAGGAGGGACCCCGGCAAGCGCGCAGCGCGCATTGGCTGGGCAGGTGTCTGGACAGCCCCTCTCCATCCCCCCTCCTTTGCAGAGGGCATTGGGGGCGAAGACACTTCCGGGAGCTAGGGCTGGGTTGGGGGGCTGTGCCTGCAGCTTGGGACATTTAAAGGGCAAATTCATGTTATCTGTCCCAGCCAGCCCAGGGAACACCGTGTCACTGCCGCATGTGGGCCGTTGTATTTATAGCTCAAGAGGGTTTAGCCTGGGGCCGAGCTGGGGACCGAGAGGGGGCCCGATGCCTCAAGCGAAGCTCTCTTTGACCTCGATTCTGCACGATCGTGCTCCTGGCGGAGAGATTTCAGGCTGCCACCCCTTCCTCCTTGTCAGGGCGTTCCCAACTAGAGCTCGCTGCCTGGATTCGGTCCTCTGCAGAGCTCTGCGTTCCTGCAAAGAAATTATGCTCCTCCCAAATGCATACTAACATCTTTCTATGCCGCGATTGCCTCATAATGTCGGGAAAGCTCCTGTCTCCGACTTCCCTCCATTCAATCCCTGAACCATTCCATCTGTTAGGAAATATTTATGCAGCCGGCACTCGGCGCCATCAGAAAAAAGCGGAAAGCAGGGCCGCTAGGTGGATACTGGTTTTGGCAATGAATGTGGATGTGTGACTTTTCTGTTAACTCAGCCTGTCACACCTACACCAAACCAAGACACTCCTTCATTAGCCTCTCATCCATCTCTCAGCTCCCGGGATTCTCTTGTAGACAGAACTCTGAAGGGCTTTGAAGGAGCGCTCTGCTGTTAATGGAATCTCAACCATATTCTGAGCAGAACGGTTCCAGTTGGCTGGCTGCTTCCTGAGGATTAGAGCCCTCAGCCTTTCGGGAAGGTCGAATCCTTGGCTGTGTTTGCTTCTGTAATAGGCAGCTTGAGGCTGGGGAGCCCAGACACTATCTAATCCCGGGAAAGTGATTGCAATTAATTTTTTAAATATATGGCTGTGCAATTTAGTTTCCTTTACCTCGTTTCTAAGGCAGTTCAAATATAACCATGCAGATTTTTTCCATACTGCTGTCTCTTCCTCAAGAATAAGTGCAATTAGTTGTTTTTTTTTTTGTTTTTTTTTTTTTTTTTTAACTCCAAGCCCCTTACTTTGTTCTTTTCCCACAGCTGCTAATCTACCTTTGGACATTTACAAGGCTTATTCATCTTTTTTAAATGTTTAGTGATCCATGCGGACTCCATGGTAGGTGTTGATTGAGATGCAGCTGTGTGTCACTCAGTCCTAAGACTTAGTAGAACAGAGGTCATTAGCAGGATGTCAGGAGCACAGGTGATGTATTTATTTGCAGTTGGGGCCGGTTAGAGTTGGTGAAACAAGGTGAACACTATGAAGGCTAGGACTTGTTACAATGTTGCTAGAGGTCAAAGAAGACGGAGACATTTTGACAAACACAAAACGCATCTATGTGTTCCTTTAACAGACACTAGCTGAGCAATCACTGTGTACCAGGAAATGTGGGCCTCTAAAGGCAACACAAGCAGAACCCTGGGCCACCTCCAAGGACCTTGCCGTTCAGTGCCTTGGTCAGTTTCACACAGCGATTTCCATGGACGATATAATCCACATATTAGTCGTAATTATAATTGTGTATCTACTGCCTTCTGTTCTATCAATACTGAGCAGTAACTGAAGCCATTTTTCTTTTGGATATGTATTAGAGCTGTTGCTTATTTATTTTTATGATATACATATGATTTTTTCCATTTATTAAGGGTGAAAGCAAGTTTGCAACCTATTTTTCTTTTATGGAAAGATAGATTTTTTTTTTCATACAATATATTCTGAACATGGTTTCTCCTCTTACTCTTCCCAGTTCCTCCCTACTCCCATCCAGATCCACACCCTCTCTGTCTTTCTTTAGAAACCGGTCATGTAAGGACTAATATAAAAATGAGCTAAAAACAAGCAAATATGAACAGGACAAAACAAACCGAAAAAGAGCCAAAGAAAAAGCACAAGAAACAGATAGAGACACAGAAACATCCATGTTTATACTCACAGGAATCCCATAAAAACACAAAACCAGAAGCCGTAATATAATTGAATGGAAAAAAAAGGAAATAAGAAAGGAAGACCTGGCTGCTCCTGGGTACAGTGGAGGAGAAAGTTCATTGTAGATAAAAGGCAGAGCATAGCCAGAGGCAGGGACATCTGGAGGAGTCCAGACTCTGAGCTGAGCCATGTGAGGAGAGGGAGAAGGGAGGAGGGGAGAGCCAGACCAAGAGTTCACGAGGGTGAAGGGTAGACGGAAAAAGGTCCAGGTAACCAAAATGGCGGGATTATATAAGGAAGGCAGCTGGGGGAAGAGCAGCCCAGCCCGGGGATGGAGACGTTTAGGGTAGCAGGCAGGATATGCCAGTCAGAAAGACCCTGTAACAGGTAGGAACTTTGGGGTGTTGGGAGAACCTGGCGGCTTTGATAGGTACCTCAGCCATTTGCTCCTGGTTTGAAACTTAACAGTAATATTCAAAGGACCTTTAAGGTTAAAAAAGAAAAGAAAAGAATGCCCTGATTTAACATTATGAGACAAAAAAAACAAAACAAAACAACAACAAAAACCAAACTGCCCCCCCCCAAGATCCTGCTGAGTTCGTCTTCTGTTGGCCATCTACTGCTAAGCATGTGGCCTACCCTTAAGCATGGTTTGTTTCCCCAGTGAGGCTCCCTTGCAGGAAACTAACTTTCTGTTTGCAAGTGGTTATCAGTTGGAGATAGCTTCTCGGTTAGGGATGGGAGTGTGTCCCCACTTTTCCTTTCAGATCTAGGACCACACCTGGTGCAGACCCATGCAGGCCCTGCCTCGGTATCTGGGAGTTCATATCTGCATTGATCCTGTTGATTTCAAGGGCGTTGTTTCCTTGGAGTCCTCCATGCCCCCTGGCTCTTACATTCTTTCTGCTTCCTCTTTGGAATTGTTCCTCGAGCGCTGGGGGTGGGGTGGATTTGATGGAGACATTCCATTTAGGGCTGAGTGTTCCTAGGTCTCTCACTCTCTGCCTATTTTCTGGCTTGGGTCTCTGAATTTGTTCCCATCTACTGTAGGAAGAAGCGTCTCTGATGATGACCGAGCCAGGCATGAATCTGTGAGTAAAGCAGAATGTTGTTAGCAGAATAAGTTGTATTTGGTCTTCCAAGTCCCTGGCGGATCAAGTCTCAGGTCCTTGGTCACGCATGCAGCATCAGGGATGGGTCCCATTTCCTGGAGCGGGCCTTAAGTCAAATCACATTTTGCTTGGTGACTCCCACAGCTCTGTGCCACCATTGCATTAGCATATCTTGCAGGCGGGACACCACTGTAGATCAAAGGGTTTTGTAGTTGAGTTGGTGGTTACCTGCAGTAGTATGCAGAGTACTTTCTGGTACCGTGAACACTAGTCTGTAGAGAGGAAAGCTCTAGATAGGCACCAGCTTAAAAGAGATGTTGCTTATTTGTATTGTGAAAAAGAATGTTGCAAAGAAAGAAAAAAAGAAAGAAAGAATGTTGCTATTGAAACACTCTTGCAAACCTCTGCTTTCTTTGTTTCCTTCTCAAAGGATCACGAAATAGAATCGATACATTGAGTATTTGAAAGGTTTTGTAGTTCCACTATGTATTCAACAATTATTCTTGGGCCACTTAAATCGCTCAGGAGGTCAAGGCACCTGCTGCCAAGCCTGATGACCTGAGTTTGATCCCTACGCCCAACAGGATGGAAGGCGAGAACTGACACCCTCTGATTCACCACCACCATTGAGAAATTGGGCCCATACACACATAGTGCAGTCTTATTTCTCAAATCCTCCTCCAACATTGGCCTAAAAAGACCATCTTTTAGTTATTAGTGGCATTTCATGAGTTTGTGATGAATTTATGTATATGCTATAGGATGCATTTTTAACTCGGCAGAATTTTCTTGTCTTTTTTTTTGGGGGGGGGGACTTTTAGTCTTCCTTGACCACTGACACAAAAGCACAGTATTTATTTTAACAATTGAGACAATAAACATTTGAGTAATTTTCATTTTGTTTCTCATTTGATTTTTATTTTTGTTTTATATTGTCCTATCAGTATTATTTATTTAGATAAAAGTGAATTACTATTTTTTTGTTTGTTTTTGTTTTTGTTTTTTGAGACAGGGTTTCTCTGTGTAGCTTTGCGCCTTTCCTGGAACTCACTCTGTAGCTCAGGCTGGCCTTGAACTCACAGAGATCCACATGGCTCTGCCTCCAAGTGCTGGGATTAAAGGCGTTCACCATCACTGCCCGAAAAATGAATTACTATTATAAATATTATATTACAAATATTATTTATATTATAATAATATTTTCTATAAATAGATTATTGACTCTTCATAGGTATACTAGTATGTTTTCTTCTACTTTGGAAAAAAAAACATTTTCAGTTATTTTTAAGGTGTCTCACACATGTTTGGACCTGGTGGTGCCTACCCTTTAATCCCAACACTTGGAAGGCAAAGGCAAACAGGCATGTCTCTGTGAGTTCAAAAGGCCAGCCTGTTCTACACAGCAAATTCCAGGCCACTCAGGGCTACATAATAAGATTCTGTTTTAACGAAAACAAACAAAAAACATTATGACAAGGACGTATGGGTCCATTTTCACTTTTCTCCGTATCATCATTCTTAGATATCCCAACATCATTTTTTTTCAAAGATGTATTGATATTTATGTGTATCAGTGGATCTCTGTGCACCACATGCATGCAATGCCCAGGGAAGGCAGAAGAGGGCTTCAGATCTCCCTAGGACTGGAGCTCTAGGTGGCTGCGAGGGGCGTGCGGGTGTTAGGAATGGAACCCGAGTCCTCTGGAAGAGCAGCCAGCCTCTTAACTGCTGGGCTGTCTCAGCAGCCTCCCGCATTAATTATTAAGTAGGTATTTCCTTCACTCTACTATTTACCATCAGACTAATTCTGGTTTGTCGTATACTAAGTTACGCAATGGCTTAAAATTAATGAAATCTCTGTATTATGATTTATTATTTATTTCCTTCAATGATGTTCTTTGACAGAAAAAAAAAAAACCGACAAACACTTAAAAGATAAAACGTCTTACCAACTAATATGTCTGGACTTTTTACTATCAGCTGTTCAACTACTAAAACACTAGAAATAAATTGAACAGACGTTTAAACTGACTCTATGCCTCACTAATACGTTAATTCAGAAAGTATGTCATCTTGGTTGCGCTCTGTTGCAGTCATCAGAATTTTTGCTGTTTTCTGAGATACCACGTTTCTCCTGGGCCCTCCAACCGTCCTGTTACAGAGGAGCAGAGCTGGAATCCTCCACCAGAAGCTTCCCACGGAAGCCCAGCCGTGTCCTCCCTGTCCGTGGGTTTTCTCAGGAAAAGGGAGGCCTCAGATGCCCTCCGGAGCATGAGCAGCCTGTGATCACAAGACTGGAGTATCACTTACACAGGGCAGGGAGAGAATGGGGAGGCCAGGACACGTGTCTCCCAGCCTGCCCCAGTGCTCCTTGGCCCTCTGCCAGCATCAGGACGGAGCAAGCATCTAGATAACAGGAAACCGGGCTCTTTAACACTCACTGTACCCCAGGGCCTGGTGGCGAGCTCCGGAGAAAAGAAAATTGAGGTATTGAGCTGACTTCTGGGATTTTTCTTTAGTCAACAATTTTACAGAATTAAATCCCTTTTTACCAAATTGGGAACTGAGGACAGAAAAGGTCCAGCAAATAAAGAAAAGCACCTACGAATTTGAGGGTAGCGGTGCTAGCACAAATGTCTGGGAGGTGCTGTGCCCCCTCCAGCCTCCGGGAAGCTGCACACTCTACAACGGTCAATTTTAGCATAAAGCAAAGAGGATGAAAATATTTAATTATGTATTGATGCATTCGTGCGTGTGCACAGAGGACACAGTTGGGTGACATTCCTCGGGTGCATCGACCGTTTTTTTTTTTTTTTTTTCCTCTTTTGTCACATGGTCTCTCAGCGGCCAAGATGGCCAGGCAGGCTAAGCTGGCTTACAAGAGTCCAAGGGATCTACCGGTCTCTGATTCCCCGGCACTGTGATTAAAAGCGGGCCATCTTTTTTTTTTCTTTTCTTTTCTTTTCCTTTCCCCCCTTTCCTCTCTTTTCTTTCCCTTTTTAAAAATACGAGTCTGGCCGGGCAGTGGTGGCGCACGCCTTTAATCCCAGCACTCAGGAGGCAGAGCCAGGCGGATCTCTGTGAGTTCGAGGCCAGCCTGGGCTACCAAGGGAGTTCCAGGAAAGGCGCAAAGCTACACAGAGAAACCCTGTCTCGAAAAACCAAAAAAAAAAAAAAAAAAAATACGAGTCTGGGAATCAAATTCGGGCCATGCTTGTAAGGCAAGCACTTTATGGACTAGACTTTCTCAACACCCAAAATATGTTTTGACTATATAGGACTATGCATGAGTTGTCCAATGCAGACTAAAGGTAGGTAGTAGACATAGTTCCAGGACACACTGCTCTAGGGAAAACCAACACATGAACATCTTTCCATGATTCTTATACATCATACAACATAATGAAAGTTTCCTAAATTGTCCATATGTAAAGTCCCTATTTAAGGGTACCCACACGAAACACATAGTTTAGAAATCAGGAGTATCAAGCAAAATGCTTCACTTGAAACTACAATAAGCATCTTTTTTAATGTTTGTTTTTATTTGTGTGTGTATGTGTGTGGCTGCATGAATTTATGTGTATCATGTGTGCCCAGCAACTAGAGTTACAGGTAGCTGTAAAGCTGCTTGATGTGGGTGCTGGGAATTGAACTCAGGTCCTCTGGAAGAGCAGTAACTACTTTTAACAGCTGAGTCATCTCACTAGCCCCTGTCTCATTTATTATTATTATCATCATCATCATCATCATTATTGTTGTTGTTATTATTAAAACCCAGTAATTCTAGAAACTTTTCACTCTCTGCTGGTCAGTTCCCTTGTGTATTCACTTTTCTGATACTCTTCTCCATCAGAATTGAAGTGGCATAAATCAGTTCCCGTTCCATTCACCCACCTTTTCCTTTTCATCTTCCTACCAGTATTATTGACTGTTGCTTCTAGTTCCCAAACACTCTGTAGGACACTGACGGTACAGAACTCAGAAGGCTGTCACTGCCTGGGAGAGGAGCCCATAGCAGGGACGCATAGACCAGTGCTGCCTGCAAGGCTGTACCAGTGTAGTGTGACCAGAGTCCAAACAGAGGCTCTGGGTGTGCTCTGGAGGAATGGCCTTTAATGCATTACAGTGACAACTTGTATCGTTGATTTATTTTATTTTTATTTATGTATCTCTGTGTATATATGCTGTGTGTGTGTGTGTGTGTGTGTGTGTGTGTGTGTTTGGAGACCAAAAGAAGATATCAGATTCCCTGGAGCTGGAGTTCCAGGAGGTTGTGAAGCACCCACTTGTGGGTGCTGGGAACCAAATTCAGGTCATCTGAAGAAAGCAGCCAGCTCTCCTAACCACTGAGCCATCTCTGAACTTCCCTAAATATTTATGTTTTTAGTTTTAAAGTGTGTGTGTGTGGGGGGGGTCAGCATGTGCAAATGTGAGTACAGTTGCCCTCAGGGGCCAGAAGAAGGTGTCAGATCCCCTGGAACTGGAGTTATGAGTTGTTTTGAGGTGGTTGTGAGGTCCCCGACATGGGCGCTGGAAAACAAATGTAGCAGTACACGCTCTGAACTGCTAAGCCATCTCTCCAGCTCCCACAACTTCTATTTTCAATGTCTTATGAAATGCTTATGGAAAAAAAAAAAAAGAAAAATTCTGTTAGGAGAATTCGGAGCGTAATTATTAGCTGGGGCAAGGGAGAGGCAGGGAACCGTAAATCATAGACAAGCTCCTGAAAGAAACTGTTCTCAGAAGGCCTTCCACTATGTGTAGAAACTGAGTCAGGCTGATCATGGGTTGCTCTAGGCATGGAAGCATGGATGCTCTCCAGTCCCCAGCCCCAGATGTGAACCGACCCCACTACAGGCAGACCGTACACTTCCTCAAGATGGATTTACAGCTTCCCTTTCTTGCTGGATCTCAGGACCACTCCTTATTCTACCCAAGACAAGTATAGTTAGAATTTATGGTGTGGTGACTCTTACAATAACACCTCTCCTGCAAACATCTTCCGGCTTTGCTGATGCTTGTGAGTGAAGCCGTTTAGATCTGACTTGATGGATTTGACTTGATGGATTTTCCAAGTGCATTTTGAACTGTGTCCTCCAGAGTTTAGTGTTTCATTCAAAATATTCTATTCCTGTTCTTATAAACAAATGTTTAACATGATATCAGAGATCTTTTTTTAAAAATTTTAACCAAAGAACAACAATTTGATCTGGTTTGTGAAGGTCTTCACATGATTTCTTTGCTCTGGGAGACTTTGTTCATACAACCAACAAGACACACAGTATCACTGAAGCAGGAGGAAAAAAAAAAAAACAGCCAGAAATCAAAGAGTATAGTCTATTTGGTTTTTTTTTTTTTTGAGGAGGGGGGTGGTGTTTGAGACAGGGTTTCTCTGTGTAGCTTTGCGCCTTTCCTGGATCTCGCTCTGTAGACCAGGCTGGCCTCGAACTCACAGAGATCCACCTGGTTCTGCCTCCCGAATGCTAGGATTAAAGGCATGTACCACCACCACCCAGTGAGTATAGTCTATTATTGGTATGATTTTTTTTTAAAGAGAGAAAAGTCTATTTATAAACAATAAACACATCATAGGATATCAAAAGGAAACCAAAGCTTCCTGTCCATCTGTCCATCGAAAGATTACATAAAGATTTTCCAGACTGGATAGAAGGAGAGGAAAAAAAAAGATGTGATGGGGGTCCCTAAGAAAGAAGGTCTGGCCGGTTGTGGTGGCGCATGCTGGTAGGATTTGCTGAAGGAGGCGGAAGCAGGAGGATCATGAGTTCGAGGCCAGCCTGGGCTACACATTTAAAAGAAAGAAAGAAGGTCTGTCCCAGGTAATGGAGGCTGCAAGACACCAGGGGAGACATGACTGGCTGGTGGTGGAGTGCCAGATTAGATGCAGCCCCATGGAGGGCATCCAGGAACAAGAGGAGCTCACAGGAGCAAATTCTGGGTGCCTGCTGGGTAGTTGGCTGGTGTCCGGGGCCCTGGATGGCCCCGTTAAGTTTCACCTGCCGCAGCATATTTGCAGACACAACAGTGTAACACTTGGTATCTGAGGACACCGGTTGGCCCCAAGAGCCTCATGCCCAGAAGTGAGGGAAGTGTCAGAAGTGACCTTGAAGGAGCAGTGACTGAAGACAGGAGGAGGATCTGGCAGCACAGACAGACGGATGGAGATCCAGACCACGTGGCACTCTCTCTCCTAGTGTCAGCACTCTAGAAGTCCCCAGAATGTAGATGTCACCCATTGGAAAGTGTGAGAGAAACAGGCAAGGCGAGTAGTTGGCAGAATGAGACCTCTGGTTGCAATTAAGTTGCCTTCCACAGCTGGGTTTGGGAGCCAATACTCTTTCCTGTGGTAGCATTTGAGAGAGAGAGAGAGAGAGAGAGAGAGAGAGAGAGAGAGAGAGAGAGAGAGAAAGAGGAGAATTAGGAGAGGGTACTTCAGGGCAGCTTTCTCATTGAATCTCCAGCCTGGACATTTCTATTAAATGGGTAAAGTTGGGGGTTGGGGATTTAGCTCAGTGGTAGAGCACTTGCCTAGTAAGCACAAGGCCCTGGGTTCAGTCCTCAGCTCCGGGGGAAAAAAGGGTAAAGTTGCTGTTTTCATGTATAAACTACATGGTACCCTGAACCTAACAGCTGTTTAGCATATTTGATGAATAAATGCATAGGAGAATACTCTACTTCAAGTTCTAGCCCACTGATTCTCCAATTTATCTACCTGCAATGAATTGTAACACATTTTATTGGCGTGGTGGAGCACTTCTGTAATCTCAACAATCCAGAGGTAACGGTAAGAAGTGATGGTAAAGAGTTCAGGATCATCCTCAGCTACAGAGCAAGCTCCAGGCCAGCCTGGGATGAACGAGACCCTGTCTGAGTGAAAAAAAGAAATTCTTGGTACTAATAAAGCAGCTGGAGCCCACCATAATTTTCATGCTTGTAGAATTTCATCATAAAGACTAGGAGTAATTAAATTAGCAGAAATATGATTTTTCTGTATTCTGTGTCCACCGTGTAGTGTCATAGATACTTTAGCCAATTTCTCTTTGGTTGTCTTCACATTTTCCTTACCTCTAAAAAAAGATTCGCTTATTTTTATGTTATGTGTATGAGTGTGTGTCTGCATGCACGTGTACTTTGTCCATGCCTGGTGCCCTCAGACATCAAAGAGGGTCCTGGATCCCCTGGAACTGGAGTTATAGATGGTTGTGAGCCACCATGTGGGCGCTGGGAACTGAACCCAGGTCCTGAGCAAGAGTTCTGACGGCTCTTAACCACTGAGCCATCTGTCCAGCCCCCCCCCCCCCATACACATTCTAAAGCTTTGTTTAGATCTGAAGCCATGTGAGATGTGAGCTGTTACATCTTCCGGGTGGACTTAACATGCTGTCGTTAAGTTCTTTCTTTACTGGCAGCAGTGAATGTTTCTCTTATAGTTCTTTCCCACTGACCTGGGGCATCAGACTCAGCTCCCCCTTAATTTGGTTGATCTTTCCCCTCTTGACTCAGCTATTCTGTGTGTTCTCTGTAAACCACTAGATTCTCCCCTAAAAATGTCTAAGTTGATGTTTCTTCTAAATAATGAGATTGGAATCGTTTCCACTTCCCATGACCGCTGATCTTTTTGTCTGTATTTTGAAATAACTCAAAGGATGTTATGGAGGACATGATGACACATATTTTACGTCTCCATTTCTACTGCCTCAGGCTTTCTCTTTGTTGCTGTTGTTGTTATTGTTGTTTTGAGACAGGGTCTCCCCGTGTACCTCTGGCTGTCCTAGAACTCACTATGTAGACTAGGCTGGCCTTGAACTCACAGAGATCCACCTGCCTTTGCCTCCTAAGTGCTGGAACTCAAGGCATGTACCACCATGTCGGGCTCCATGTCTTGTGCTTTCTGTGTGTCCTGGAAGGGATGTCCTTGAAGCAGTAACTTGTGGTATTTACCATGGCTATCTTATGTAAACCACTGTTTCTGAATTACTCAACAAATACAATAACTGTGTGGTTATTATTAGTTACTTAATGTGCACACTGCCTTAATGGATGCCCAGGGTGCCTTACACATGGCTGCAGTAAACATCACATACTAAGAAATTAACAGTTGTTAAATAATTTGTTACATTATTCATTGTGGCCACTAGAGGGAGATCACACACAACTGTTCTCAAAATAGTTTTTTAGGTTTTTAGTTTTTACTAAAATCTAAAAATAATCATACAAATGTTAAGCGTACACTAGAACATGCAAGTAAGTATAGCCTCCAAAGAATGGACAAAGGAGTTAAGTCAAAAATATAAATTGGGGCTGCGATATGGGTCAGCAGGTGAAGGTGTTTGCCTTGCAAGCTGGACAACCAGAATTCCATACCCAGAACCCACCTAAAAGGAAGGAGAATGGACATTGCAAAGTTGTCCTCAGGCTTCCACGTGTATACCATGGCACATCAGGTCCCTCCCCAGCACACAGGCATGTGTGCATGCGAGCACGCACATACAAACATACATACACACACACAAACACACACACACACACACACACACCCACTACCATCATCATAATTAGAAAAATGAAATTCTCAAGTATATACACCATAAGCAATGCACTTCAAATGTGAAGGTGTAAATAGGTTAAAAGTGAAAAAAAAAAACGAAAGAAGATGTAACAGAAAATTTAAAAATATAACAGGGATAAAGAAGATCGTTATACAAAGGCGAAGCTGATTCAAGAAAATATAACAATTGCAAACATTATACATCTAAATACAGAACTTCAAAGTGTGTGAAATCTGAGGCTGGGCCTGCATAACAGCTCAGCTGGCAGAGTGCTTGCCTACCATGTGTGAGCTGGGTTCAGTCTCTAGCACTGAATGGTAGCAGGAGTCCATAATCCCAGCAGTCAAGAGGTAGAGCCAGGAGGATCACAAGTTCAAGGTCATCCTTGTCTACATAATTATATATTGAGTTCGATACCAGCCTGGGTTACATGAGACCTCTCCCCATCTCTGTATCTGTAGAGAGATAGATTTCATGTGTGTATCTAATTCAGAACTAATCTATTTCTAAGGATAAATAAACAAGCCCATAATTAGAGATTTAAAGATCTCTGCCCTGGTTCCCAAAGGCTACTGTCTTAGTACTTTTCTATGGCTGTGATGAGATACCATAATCAAGGCAATTTGTAGAAGAAACAATTTATTGGGAGTTTGCAGTTTTGGAGAGTGAGTCCACTACCATCATGGCAGGGAGCATGACAGCAGGCAGGCAGACATGGCACTGGAGCAGTAGCTGAGAGCTTATGTGCAAGTAGAAAGCTGAGAGAGAGAGAGAGAGAGAGAGAGAGAGAGAGAGAGAGAGAGAGAGAGAGAGAGAGCGAGCTAACTGGGAATGGTGTGGACTTTTGAAACCTCAAAGTCCATCCCCAGCAACACACCTCCTCCAAGGAGGCCACACCTCCTCCAAGGAGGCCACACCTCCTCCAAGGAGGCCACACCTCCTCCAAGGAGGCCACACCTCCTCCAACAAGGCCACACCCCCTAATCCTTCCCAAACAGTCCCACCAACTGGGGACCAAGTATTAAAATATATGGGCCTACCAGGGGCCATTCTCAATTAAACTACCACATTCTACTCCCCACATCCCCATAGGCTTACGGCCAGATCATAATGCGAAACGCACTTAGTCCAACTTCAAAAGTCCTCATAGTCTTTCACAGTCTCAACACAGTTTAAAGGCCCAAGGTCCAAAGTCTCTTCTGAGACTCAAGGCAATCTCTTAATTGTAACTCCCTGGGAAAATCAAAAAGGAAATTACACAGAATATACATTACTATTCCAAAAGGGAGGAAAGGGGGGGCACAGTGAGGAAATACTGGATGAAAGCAAGACTAGAATCCAGTGGCGCAAACTCCAAATCCCATAGTTCCGTTTCTGATGTTAAGGGCTTAGATGGCTCTCCTCTTCAGCTTTGCTGCTTGCAACGGACTTCTTGCACTTGGGCTGGTTCTACTCTGTGACTGCAGCGCTCCTTGAAGGAAAACCCATGGCTGTGAGGTGTCTAACATCTTGGGGTCTCCAACACAATCCAGGCTTCACTTTCACAGAGTTTGAGGCCAGCCTGAGCTACACAGTGAGTTCCTGGCCAGCCCGGAGAATAAGTACAACAACAACAACAACAACAATAACAAAAAAAACCCCGCATAAAACCAAAAGATAAGAGCAATAATCAGAAAAAAAAAAGCTATTCTCTAAGATCAATCAAGCTGATTAATAGCCAGAAAGATCACAAAAGAGGAGAAAAGAGTTACGGAGATGAAGGAAACACCACCAGTCTACAAACACTAAAGGACTTTTGCAAGGAGTTTTGCAAGCGGCTCCTGCCCGTCAAACACACACGGAAAGGACAGTCCCGTGGAAGTACTACTGACGCTCATCCCGGAAGACGCAGGCAGTGTAGCAGTGTGGAGAGTTCGGCAACAAACGGAACTTGTGGTTCAAGACATTCCCATGAAGAAAACGCAGGGCCTAGCTGTGGCCCTTGGGAATTCTACCACACATTTCCTAAGTGAGTAATCAGCTCTATAGGAAGTCTTTCTAAACGTCAAAAGGGGGTGTGTCCGTGTAAAATACTCACTGTGTTTTGAAATTAAAAAAAAAGTCAGGTGGTGGTGGCGGCAGCGCACGCCTTTAATCCCAGCACTTGGAAGGCAGAGGCAGGAGGATCTCTGTGAGTTTGAGGCCAGCCTGAGCTACAGAGTGAGTTCCAGGAAAGGCACAAAGCTACACAGAGAAACCCTGTCTCGAAAAACAAGAACAACAACGAAAAAAAGATACACAGGTTGATAGCAAGTGGCTGTTAAAAGGAACTAAAGCTAGCCCAAGAACGTTTTGGCTTTTTTTTTTTTTTTTTTTGGTTTTTCGAGACAGGGTTTCTCTGTGTAGCTTTGCGCCTTTTCCTGGAACTCACTCTGTAGCCCAGGCTGGCCTCGAACTCACAGAGCTCTGCCTGCCTTTGCCTCCCGAGTGCTGGGATTAAAAGCGTGTGCCACCACCGCCGGGCTCGTTTTGGCTCTTGATCTACGCCATTCGTCGCTCCACAGTCATGTCTTACTCAGCCAACGTGAAGTGAACAGAAGACCTTTAGTGCAGATGGAATTTCCTCAGAGAACATCACCCAGAGATACATCACACCTGCTTGGGTTGAGACTTGGAGAAAGGAAGGCCACATGGGTGCAAGCATTCTTAACAGCAAACTGAGTCCGAAGTATATTAACGTTGCATTTTATAGTCAACTGAGGGTTAATTCCAGAATTCAAGTTTTATTGAGCATTAGAAAATTAAGCAGTGTAACTAATCATATTAACAAATGGGAAAAAAAATGGCAAAGGTCACAGAAAAAGCCTTTGACAAGTCCAGTATTGATTTCTTTTTATAAAATTTTCATTAAATTGTGTGTGTGTGTGTGTGTGTGTGTGTGTGTGTGTGTGTACTCTCATATGCTTGTGTCACATCACAAGTGTGGAGGTCAAAGGTCAACTTTCAGGAGTGACTGCTGGTTCTCTCTTCTTACTACGTGAGGCCCAGGGATCGAACTCAGGTCATCCGGCTTGCAGCCAAGCGCATTTACCTGCTGAGCCTTCTTGCCAGGCCCCACTATCTTTATGAAGCTAATAAAAACATTCTTATCTAGAAGTAAAACTGTAATCCCTCATCTAGATAAAGGATATTTGTAAAAAACTGATAACTAACATCGTGCTTAACAGAAAAGACTAAATGGTTTCACCCAAGACCTGGAACAAATGCCTTTTCATTCTGGTGTCATGCTTCTAGCCAAAGCAATGAGGTGAGGAAAAGAAGAGACACCTAAATTAGACAGGTAAAAACTATTGGATAAATAAAGAAACAAACGAACCTCTGCAGGCTGCTTTGGTTTGTTTGTTTCCTTTTTTCTCTTTTTTTGGTAGAAATTGACAAGTTGATCATACAATTCACATAGAAAGAAAAGGTACATGGAATAACGCCAGCATCTTTGAAAAATCAGAATTTAGTCACAGAACTAACGAACACTCACTGCTTTCAAATAATTCTAAAGCTACCGTACTCAAAACAGAGTGGCACCAAAAATGGAGCCACAGATCCTTGGAAAACAGTGAGATTAGAAGCAGACGCATACACGGATACACAACGGATTTGAGGAAGGTTTAAAGTAATTCGCTGGAGATGAGATGGACTCTTCCAGAGACCTGGGAGCTCCGGTTACCTATAGTTAAGCAAATTGAATTTTACACCATATACAAATTAATGTATAATAAAACAGACAAATGTAAAACCCAAACTATAAAACTTTGGGAAGAAAACGTGGAAGGCCTTTATGACCTTGGATTAGTGAGGAGATGGCGGCACACCCAGGATGCCAACATCGAAAGACAGATCGCCCCGTGCCGGCAAGGCTGAGGAAGCTGTAGCCTGCACACAATGATGGTGGAAATGGAAACCGGTACAGGCACTTTGGAAAGCTATTTGATAGGAACTGCCAACGCTGAGGATTTGTGGACGCCACTGAATCCACTCAGATTCAAAACAACGCGTTTATGCTGAGCTGCATGCAGAAACTATGAGAGGATAAAGCCGACTGGCATAGGCCAATCCAATAAAGCCGGGGTATTTATTCTGAGGAAGTGGAGACAGTGAGGGTGACGATGGACAGCGTTCAGAATCCGCAGCTGTCAGGTCACTCGCCAAGCCCCGCCAGCCTTTCCTTTGATTTACGAAGAGAAAACCCATTTGGTTTGCTTAATATAGAATTGGGATACTTTAAGGTTAACTCCTAAGTTTCCTTTCTTCCCTAAGACCATTTCTGGGGTTCAGGGTCTCCTGATATCTCAGGGAGGTATTGGGGTACTGGAGATCCTCAGGCCACAAATGCCACTGAGCAGGGGTGCGAGGTCTCAGTGCCTGAAGGCCAGGCTGGCTACCGCAGCCCCGCTTCTCCTGGAGCTTTCGTGGGAAAACCAGGCCCTGGCCAGTGCCCCGGGTGGTGGATCTGGCAGAGCATGGCAGGAATCCAAGGTCCACTTCACCCTTCCTCCCTTCCTCCATGGGGCATCTCTAGGGCTTCAGGAGCGGCCAGGAGGGACGCTAGGCATTTCCTGTTGCCAGTGGTAATGTAGTACTCAGGACCCCCCAGTTCCTGAGAAACCCCAAACGAGACTGCAAGGGACAGAGGTGGAGATTGTACCGTTCAGGTGACCGGTTTGACCTACTGGCCTGAGGGGAGCCCGAGGGAGGCTGGGAAGCTCTGGTGTGACTAAAATTGTGCAGCTTCGCGTTTTAAATCCCATTGACCCCTTCTCAACCTGTAAGTCCAGCGGCCTCCCTCAGTCTCTGGAAGGGAAGACGGGAACAAGCAGAAGAATGGCAACCCTGGGTGTGCACTCCTTTGCCATGGCTTCAGGCCTGGGCCAAGCTTGTTCCAGAACACCCCAACCCTTCTGCGCCCACTAACCCTGGGCATAGCTATGGCCCGCCATGAGAGGTGCTTTGTAGAGAGACCCAGATCGAACTTGGGGGAGGGAAGCGGGGAAGGGAGAAGAGAGAGACCAAACTCTACTTCCACAAATTAAAAACACCTACGACTTTCTCCACACTTGAGTGAACATTTCGTAGGCACACGCTGAACCACGTGAAAGTGGTGGTGTTTGAATGACTTGGGCCAATAAACTCCGAGTGGTCCAGGAGACGGGAAAGGAGCAAGCCCTTGAAGACTCTGGACGACGTCAGAGGCCTCTGGACTTTCTCCTGCATGTGACTGCCCGCTTAGCAGGAGACTCATGGTGGTCACCCCTGCTTGTGGCTCAGGCTGCCTGCCCAGCAGTGACACTCAGTACCATATTGATGGAATCAGCTTCCAGATGGAGTTTGCTTGTGTAGCTTGCAACCTTAGGGTAATCTCTCCCTTGGTGTCAATTCCAATGTCTCACTCATACTTCCTGGATGCTGAGGACCTATGGTAGTTATCAGTGCAGGATCATTTCAAGTCATCCTTTGAGCTGAATGGTTGCATTTCTAAGATGGCTTTTCCTTGATTCAAAGTAAAGTTAATCAAACTGTGATCGTTCAGCCCTACAATAGTGTTACCGATGACGATGTCATCATAACTTAGCCATCTCTCTGTTTCTTAGGATACAGGACAGTATTTGAACTGCACCTCTACATGGCATATTCAGACATTGAAGAAAGTACTTAATTTTGCTGAAACTACCCAACTGGAATCTTTCATTTTTATCACCAGGGAAGAGACTCTAAAGTGGGGGAGAGCTGAACCAGAAACTCCAGCCCTGAGTCCCCAGCCCCCAGCTTCACGTAGGACCCTCCCTCTTTAGTCTCACCATTCCATAGACCCACGTATGGCTGCTTCCTCCTGTTAGCATCTCAAGACAGAGAAGTCTCAAGTCATTTCCTAGGTTCCTGTTTCACTGTTGGAAGCTGGCTGGAATACTTTCACACACTTTATGAGAAAAGTAAAGAGTACGGAGGGAATAGGATGAGTACAGAAAGTCCAAAGCTGGGTGGCTGCAGCTTCTCAGGGTCAGGCGTATGATCACATCCCTCTTCTCTCTACTTCCTGACTTGGGTCTTCCTTTTTTTTTTTTTTTTTTTTTTTTTTTTGGTTTTGTAGAGACAGGGTTTCTCTGTGTAGCTTTGCACCTTTCCTGGAACTCACTTTGGAGACCAAGCTGGCCTCGAACTCACAGAGATCCGCCTGCCTCTGCCTCCTGAGTGCTGGGATTAATGGCATGCGCCACCACCACCTGGCGGGTCCTCCTTAAACACACTTCACAGAGGTTGACTTCTCTCCCTCCAGGGCTTCGGTCCATTCCTCATGATGGCACCCACTCACCAGCCGGCACAAAGGAGCTCCCCTTGGCTCGTGTTTGACATGTGGACCGTGTGAACGTTAATGAAGCCTCACCTATGTTAAAGAGTCTGCAAAGTTAATTGATTAGAACTCTGTGATTGTGGAGAGTTAGAATGTTACAGATCCAGAGCCAAATTCCCTAGGTCTGTCTTTAGTCCCTGTGATAATTCATCTTAGCTGTCAACTGGATTGGGTCTTGAATCAACCGAAAGACATGCCTCTGAGAAGGTCTATGGGGGTGTTCCTTGGAACAGCCCAGATGTAAAGAGGCCTGGGGGGGAAGCTATAGCATGAATCTTAAAAAGTCTTATTAATAAAAACAAACCTGGAGCCAGGTATTGGGGTGAATGCTGGAAGATCAGAGAAACAGAACAAGCCACAGACACCTCACCTTGCCAATTCCTCAGCTGATCCTGTTTCCTCAGACTGGATGCCTCTTAGCTGAATTGTGCTGCTCAAAAGCCTAAAAGCTTAACCAGCCTCTAGTTCCTGGTCCTCACACCTTAAATACCTTTCTGCTTTCTGCCGTCACTTCCTGGGATTAAAGGCGTGTGTCACCATGCCTGGCTGTTTCTAGTGTGGCCTTGAATTCACAGAGATCCAGATGGATTTCTGCCTCTGGAATGCTAGGATTAAAGGTGTATGTGCCACCATTTTCTGGCCTCTATGTCTGTCTAGTGGCTGTTCTGATCTCTGACCCCAGATAAATTCATTAGGATGCACGATATATTGGGGAACACAATATCACCACAGAAAGCAGTGTTGTTTCTGCCTGCCTTCCTTTGCTCCTTGCTGATGTATTCAGTCTACTACATTGCAGCCTCTGCAGCTCCTTTGCTGGCATCAGAACCCAAATTCTTCAGCCTTCTAAAATAGACTAAAGGCCAGTGTCTCTCGAGAAATCTTCTGAGCTCTTAGCAGCAGATTGGGACTGGAGAGGCATCATGCTGGTGGGCTGAGTAGGCACTACCAGGTTCTCCAGCACGCAGGCAGCCACTGTTGGACTACCCAGCCTGGATCGTGTGAACCCATCTAATAAATCCCCTTTGTAATACAGGTTGGTTCTGCTCCCCTGTGGCAATGGTTCTCAACCTTCCTCATGCTGTGACCCTTGAATACAGTTCCTCAGGTTGTGGTGACTCCCCAACCATAAAATTATTTTATTGCTACTTCATCACTGTAATTTTGCTACTGTTATGAATCACAATGTAAATATTTTTGAGGATAAGGTTTCCCAAAGGGGTTGAAACTTACAGGTTGGGAACCGATGCTCTGGGGAACTCTGACTAATACAGTCTCCTTAACAGGCGTTCATTGACCACCTGTGTCTGCTCTGACATCTTTATGACTATTGTGAGAAACTCGTGGGATGTACTAACAGGCCACGGCTTTCACCAACCCGACCAATGTCAGCGGACAGCGGCTGAAACCTAAGCAAAGATTTCTCCACTTCGCTGCAGCATCATGTGCTTGGCAAGTATCTTGATGTATGAATTTCTTGTGTTCTAAAACCTTCCGAAACCATTTCTACTTTGGAACATGGTATTCGTTCTTGAATCAACCTTGAGTTTGGTCGACCTGAGCGGGAGAAATGAGATTAAGTCTTATGTGGCCCAGGCTGGTCTCAATCTCACGATGGAGCCAAAGATGAGATGACCGTGAAGCTCTGGTCTCCCCTCCCCACCCCCCCCACCCCCTGCTTTTGGAATGATGGGATGGCAGGCATGTGCTGCTGCATCTGGTTTATGTGGTGCTGCTGGTCCAACCCAGGGCTTCACGCATGCTTGGTAAGCATCTTACCCACAGAACCACATCCCCAGCCCACAGGATTCTTAAGAAGAAATGTATAGACCCAAACATGATTTATGTGGAAAACTGGTAAAGTAGCAGGTACAGCTGGCCCTCTCTCAGGTCGAAAAGTAATATTTCAGTTTGCTCTTGAATTTCACCTAAAAAAAAGGGGGGGGGTGTTCATGCATTTTTTGTTTGTTTGTTTTGTTTATTTTTTTTTGAGACCTTCAAGCTTATAAACAGTTCAGCTGGCATTAGTTATTTGGATTTCCTGAGAAACTTCCAGAAAGGCAATCATGAAAGGGTCAGGAACAAGTCCTTACACACTCATGCTCTGCTCCTCTGGGTTGGCCATTGACATTCTTACAGATTTCAGAGTCCCACCAACACCCCCTGACAGGCTTTCAAAGAGGCTGGACTCCTTGGCTGCCTCACCTCTGGGCTGCTCTCCCCGGGGACATCACATCAATGCACAGCAAGCAGCCGAGCCTCAGATGTCCATGGAAGCTGGCCTTCGGGAGAGTAGGTGACCTAGGAATGGAACCACCCTGCACTGTTAACGAATTATTAAAACTATTTTTGTAAGGACCAGCCTGCCTTCCCTAGTGGAGGAGGTTACCCCAGTGCACGGAGGGTACAGAGCAGTGACTTGGTGTGACTCATGCCCCCCTGAATAACCTCAGTAGCTCCTCAAGTGCCACGCTTTATTTTTAGCTTCAGCCTTCTGGAGCATTTGACCTTTTGCCTAGATCCGAGACCTTACTGTGGATTATAAACTCCAGCCTGCCCCCTCCATGCCACACAGGGATGGGTTTTAAATTGTGCCCTCTTTGGGATGCTTGCAATGCAGAGGAGTTATTTAGGACAAAGTAAAATTGCTCATGGACAAACACACATATGTCCACTCACATGCGTGCACACACACACACACACACACACACACACACACAGTGTTGGCAACATTACCTTCCATGTCTGAATTATGATTTTTGCTTTTATATCTCTCCTGCCATCTACTGTAAGAAGTTGGTATAAACATTTCTGAAAATACTTCTAAACTCCAGGCAAGTATCTTCTTATTTAAATATTAATCTCACTCATTTCACAGCAACAACAAACTTGCAAGTAATCTTCAGGAAGAAAACTATCTTAAATAAAATGAAATTCCACATGGTCGTTAAAAAATTATTACCCATAGCCGGGCGGTGGTGGCGCATGCCTTTAATCCCAGCACTCGGGAGGCAGAGCCAGGCGGATCTCTGTGAGTTCGAGGCCAGCCTTCAGGAAAGGCGCAAAGCTACACAGAGAAACCCTGTCTCGAAAAACCGAAAAAAAAATTATTACCCATAAGTGTTTTTTTTAATGAAGTTGTTCTTTACTCTGTGTACTGTTGCTATAACTGAGTACTTGAGGCGGGGTAATTTATAGAGAAGAATTTATTTCTTTCAATTCTAGGAGCTGAAATCGCCATGATCATATCTGGCAACAGCACAGGACGCCTATGGTGAGTGGACTCACGGGGGCTGGTTAAGCTTTTATGACTGACAGATGCTGCTGTCTTCTCGTACGGATCATCCCCTCAGTTGCTCGCTCCCCAGTTGGTTTGGGGAGAAGTTGGCTTTTGGAATGATAGTGCTGCAGAAACAAACCTTTGTCACTGCTGATGTTTTACTACTACAGAATTATTACTTCTGTGTAAGAAGACGCCCGCCTTCCCTAGCTGCACCTCGGTGCACAGGATGCAGAAGGACTACGTTCTGGTCACCCGCCTCCTTCTGAATAACCTTCTCATTTCCCCAATGTCGGTCATGAGACTAGTCCACGCATGACCCAGAGCCCTACAGCCCCGTCATCTTCCAAGGACTCCCACCTCGACTGCCATTAGCATTTAGTGAACAGGCACGCGTCTAAGGCAGCACATGTGTGACATTGTGCCTGCCTCACATCTGCAACAGCTGCCCACATGTGCTCCTTCGCCAGGAATGTCTCCTCCAGTTAGCTCTCTATACTGAAGCTGGAGGGGTCTTCCTACTTTTGAATATGTATATTTAAAGACTTATTTGCTTATTATTTCAGGTGTGTGTGTGTGTGTGTGTGTGTGTGTGTGTGTGTGTGCCTGCCTGAGTGTGTGTTTGTGCACCACATGTGTACAGGTGCCCCAGAAGGCAGAAGAGCACATTGAATCCCCTGGAACTGAAGTTACCACCATGGTTAACCACCCTCTGTGGGTGCTGGGAACCTAAGCTTGGTCCTCTGTGAGAGCAGCAAGTGCTCTTAACCACGGAGCCATTTCTCCAGCCCCTTTAATGTGATCTGATTCATTCCATACTTACCATGGTCCATGATTGCCTGTTGCCTTCTGGAAATGGTCAGGGGCAGTGACAGGCTCCAGAGTCCTTCTAGTGACCCTCTGTGACCTTCCTGAGGACCCTCTGTGACCTTCCTGAGGACTTCACCTCTGTTAGCCTCTTCTTCCTGCTCACTGCATCCAGCTGAATCTTACTTTCCTGAGTTGCTTTTACCAGGGCATTTTTATCGCCGCAACTGCAAAGTAACCAAGACAATCGCTCTATTTTTTCATTACTTAAATGGCTCATCTCATTTCTGTGTCTTAGAAATGACCTCAGAGCCGGGCGGTGGTGGCGCACGCCTTTAATCCCAGCACTCGGGAGGCAGAGCCAGGTGGATCTCTGTGAGTTCGAGGCCAGCCTGGGCTACCAAGTGAGTTCCAGGACAGGTGCAAAGCTACACAGAGAAACCCTGTCTCGAAAAACCAAAAAAAAAAAAAAAAAAAAAAAGAAAAAAGAAAGAAAGAAAAAAGAAATGACCTCAGGTGTGTCCACAGCTTCAGCATCACCCGTGTGAGGATGACCTCATTTGTGTGCATCCGACTCAGACTTCTTTTTCTTTAGCACCATATTCATGTACCGTCGTAAGCTTTACATCAGTGACTTTGTTCAAAACTTTCTCTACCTCCTGTACCTCCAGCATCTTGGTTTGTGTCCAAAGCAGGAAGCTAAGAGCTCCCCTGTCCTCGGCTCACTCTCCTCCACCACTCAATAAGCCACCAGAGCATAAAAATACTTTCTTTCTTCTCTTGCTTTGCCCTTTGATTTCATACTATTTTGCCTTGCCTGGATGGCAAAAAACAAAACAAAACAAAACAAAAAAAATACCCTCTTAGTTGGCTACTCTGTGTCTAGTCCGCCCTCCTCCATCATGGACACTGCACATTGCTAAATGTATGATCCTTCTAAACTGTAAGTGTGACCACTGTTAGTTTCCTGTTCAAAATCTGTAACACCCCCATTGACTTAAAAATAATTTTTCAAAGATTTATTTATTTGGGTGTTTTACCTGCATGTGTACCATGCATGTGTCTGGTGCCCTTGGAGGTCAGAAGAAAGTGTCAGATGTCCTGGAACTGAAGTTGTGGGTGGTTGTGAGCCACCATGTGGGTAGTATTGGCAACCAAACCTGGGTTCTCTTCAAAAGCAACAAGTCAGCCGGGCAGTGGTGGCACATACCTTTAATCCCAGCACCCAGGAGGCAGAGGCAGGTGGATCTCTGTGAGTTCGAGGCCAGCCTGGTCTACAGAGCAAGATCCAGGAAAGGTGCAAAGCTACACAGAGAAACCCTGTCTTGAAAAACCAAAAAAAAAAAAAAAAGTTAGATTTAAAGGTTATATTCTTATGCACACACCATTGTTTTGTATTTAAACAAATCAGTTTTTAAAGCATCACCTATAATAATAGAAGTGAAAAAACACCCCTCGAGGTCTTGTAAGAGATTTCACCAAATTCAAGTTATGCCATTTACCTTTAAAAAGTCAAGTCTCAAACAACTAGAAAAACGGATCCAAGCCAAGGCTGGATTCCTGACCCTATATGTAATTTTTAATCCTGAGACACGAAATTATAGATCTCATGTTGCTTTTCTAGGTTTTGTAACATGAGAAGAATTAGCCCTGTCTCTGTGGTAACTGGTGTTGGAGTTAAATCCACAAATTAATTTTCATCTCATCGTCTCTCACCTGGCCATTTTCAAGGAAGCATTCATCAAGGTAAATATTCCAGTTTTGTCCTGTTTTTTTTTTTTCAAGATTTATTTACTTTTTACTTATGGATATATGTGTTTCTTTGCCTGTGCATGCAGGGTCTGAGGAGGCTGGAGGAGAATATTGGATGCTCTGGAGTTGGAGTTATAGGCAGGTGTGAGCTGCCTGATATGGGTGTTGGTAGCTGAGCCCTGCTCTTCTGGAAGAGCAACGAGTGTTCTTAACTGATGAGCCATCTATCCAGCCCCCCACCCCCACTCCAACTTCATTTTTATGTTTTGTTTCTACATTGATTCCTCGCTCCTCTTTGGAGAATTACAAAGCCAGTCACTATTTACAATACCAGATACACTGGAAATCTTTTTGTACAGAAACATAATACTGAGAAATAAGCTTTAATTTGCACTTCCATTAAAGTGTTGGAAAGTTCTGGAACCAATCATAGTTTTGTGTATGCTATCAATAACCTTGACAGGTTTTAGTCCTGAGGGCTTGTCAGGTAGATCTGTCTCTACTTTCCAAAACGCCAGTCTCGTACCTGGCTGAAAGAACCCCTCCAGGGTAGACCTTGGGCCTTGGGGTGTCTCTAACACCCCAAAGTCACAGCTACCTTGGTTCCAAGCACAGGTTGGAAACTGCCATCCAGCTCACACCTTTAACCCAAGCTCCCCATGCCCTGGGTCAAGTTTATTCCTAGGACCCCATCTGGCCAGCAACAGAGATTTTATTGCCTGTGTGCCGGTTACAAGTCACTCGTTTCCAGAACTTTTAAACAAAGATATTTAACGTTTACAAAAAAAAAAAAAATGAAGGTTGGGAAGCTGCATTTTGGAAAGATCTTTCCCTCTACCTACTCAAGTTGTCAAAAACACAATAGTAGAAAAAAATGAAAGTTGAAATCATTCACGCTCAAAAATGGAAACATTTCTGAAAGATTATCTCATAACTTGAAGGAAGTGTTGAATGATTTGGGGGAAATTAGAAGTACAGTTATTGGAATTGCTATGATAAGGTCCTCCCCATCCCCCCTCCTTCCTTCTCATCTGGGCAGAAATACTGACAAGAGAAAACTTCTCCAGTCAACAGGAATCTTGAACAGCCATTGAAAGCAGGTAATATGAATTTGCATATATGTTTTTTTTCAGTTGAGTACAAGGAATATGGAATTTTTGACAGTGTTATGTTTCTGAGATTCACATACACAGAACAAAACTTCTCTCTCCCCACATAAAAGAACATTAAATGGTTGTTTAAAATGTATACTTGCTAAGGAGTCATCTTTTTTGTTTTGTTTTTTTGTTTTTTGAGACAGGGTTTCTCTGTGTAGCTTTGTGCCTTTTTCCTGGAACTCATTCTATAGCCCAGGCTGGCCTTGAACTCACAGAAATCCTCCTGCCTCTGCCTCCCAAGTGCTGGGATTAAAGGCATGTACCACCACCGCCGGCAGGAGTCATCTTAAGAATTGCTAAAATTGGGAGCTGAGGAGTTGGCTTTGGTGGTTAAGTGCACTTGGTGCTCTTGTCGAGGACCTGAGTTCAATTCCCTGCCCTTACACCAACATTTGCAACTCCAATCCCAGGGGGATCTAATGCCTTCTCCTAACCTCCTTGAACACCAGGCGTTCACATGGTGCACATACATACATGCACGCCAAACACTCAGGCACACACAAAAAATAATAAAATAAATAAATCAGTTAAATACTGACATGAGTGACTCAATCTGAGATGAGAGGTTTTAACTATTATCTCACCCAGTTTTTTTTTTAAACAAGCTATCAAAAAGAATTTCCAGAACTTGCAATGCTGTTAATGCCATTCCGCGGCAACGTCTCCCCCTTCCTTTATCCACGTGACTGCTTCATGCTGATGCACTCGATGTACACAGTTGGTCATCACGGTGGTGGGAGCAGGCCACGTCATTCCTCTGTAGCGAGCATGAAAGCCTCACAGCCACTAGGTGGTAGTGTGTACTCGGGTCAGACTGAGCATCGCAGGGACGGACCACACTTGGTTGCCCAGCATCCTTTACAGCTGCGGTGAGCGACCTTTAAACCTTCTGTGCCTGCACTCTAAAGTCACCTTGAGACCTGTGCAACACCTACAAACGTTTATTTATAAAATTATTCAATAAGTTTAGATGAGTGAAGAGATACTGGAACTGTGGGCACATTGAACCTACTGAGATCTTTTTAAAGGTACACCGCTTACAAGCCTCTAATGGAATGAGAAATATATCCGCAGGGCTCTGACAACCACGACCATTCCTTAAAAACGTTTCAAAGCAAGGGTCCACAAGACGGGTGGGCAGCTGAAGGCGCTTGTTGGAAAAGCCTGTCAACCGTGGTTCAATTCTGGAACCAGATAAAGGTGAAGAGAGAAGGAACTCCATGAAGACAGCCTCTTCCACGCATGCGCCATGGCACATGAATGACCTGCTCCATCATTTTTCTACACACACACACACACACACACACACACACACACACACACACACACACACACACACTAAATGAGTTTGAAAAACAAGAAATTCAAAGTAATTTCATCTTTTCTACTTGAATACTCCCTTTTCTCTTTAAAAATTTCTCTTCCATTCTATTCCCCGACCCCCTATGCCCCGACCCCCCCCAAAAAAAATCATATACCAATATAAGACTTTTTTTTGTTGTTTTGAAGTCCATGCTTTTTATATTGTACTTCTCTGACCCAGCAGAATATGGACAAATGGAACGGAATGTTTTATATTTCTTGTGACCCTAAGGTGCTGCCTCTGCCGCTTTCCTTCTGGTGGAATAGTTCGTCTGACATCCTGAACGCGTAATGCCTTTCATAGATGATCATAGGAAAAAGTGCAATTAGGTGGGAATGCATCATGGGATGCTACACATTAGGGAGTTGAGGGTTTTGATTGTCCCTTTGGGGGAGCCCTAGGCCTTTCTTCTCCCAGTCTATGACCATAGTGAGACTCTGAATGAGAAAAAAAAAATCTGCCTTTCTTTGTTAAGTAGAAGCACTCTTGTGAAAGAGAGAATGGAGATACAGTATAAGGAATAATTTTAACATGACACAGGTAGACTACTTTTAGGAAAAAATATGTGTTTAAGTTCAAGATTCAGACATCGGTTTCCTTAGTCGGTGTTGAGGTAGCTTTGGTAATGCCTGGAGACAGTTTGGGTCCTGACAGCTGGAGGCCGGGAGCGGGCATCTGGCAGGCAGGGGACAGGGATCTGCTGGACTGCTCTGTTCCTAAACCAACACAGCTGAGCTCCTGAAGCCTGCCCAGTGAGTGAGCGCTCAGTAAATGTTTGTCGAAAGAAAAGAAAAACAAAAGGAGGCAAGGAATCACACAATTGGCTGCGGGGAGAGAGACCGGAAGAGTGCCAGACTCTGGGGATGGAATTTGCCCAAGGCTCGGAACAGCAGTTCCATGGTTAAGGCGGTGAGTTCGAACCCCAGCCCCTCTCCAAACAGACACACACACACACACACACACACACACACACAGAGAGAGATAGAGAGAGAGAGAAAAAAAAAAACCCTGAAATCTTCAGAGTATTTTCCCTGGTTTTGGAATTCATTACATCTTCCCAACCAAAAGAAGAAATTCTAGGACTGAAGCCAAAAATTTATAAATTTTTTTGCAGTATACACATATTTTTTTATTAATTTGAAAAATAAGACAAAATGGCTCATAATTATAGCATTTAAATGGTATGCACAGAGAAGAATAAACAAAAGCCTGTCTTATCGAATCCCACTTTGCCTAGAGAATGTCAGTTAAATAGCATTTTATTTTTTCCAAAGTTTGTATGATGGTCCTATTTATTTAATTGATATAACATTAATAATAATATAAACATAAAAATTAATGCAGACTACATAGTCACCTACCCAAGAATTGTGGGGGTGTTGTTCTCTTTGTGTGTTTTTAGATCAGGTCTTACTGTGTCAGCCAGACTGGGCCCGGAACTCACTATGTAGCTCTGGCTGGACTCAAATTTGTGGTGATTCTTGGGATTAAAGGTGTGAACCACCTACTCAGCTAAGAGATTCTTTCCTAGTATTTAAAGCCCACAATCCTAGCACTCTGGAGGCTGAGGCAGAAATATTGCAAGTTCAAAACCAACCTGGGCTATATAGACTCTTGTGTACTGAAAAACATGTTTGGGAGATGTAGCTCAGTGGTAGAGCACTTGCCAAACTCGAATAAGGCCTTAGCTTCAGCCTCCAGCACTGAAGGAAAAAGAAAAATGAAAAAAAAAATAATAAAAGAAAAACAAAAGCAAAAAACTCCCCACAGAACTAGGTGTTCCAGTAAGTATGTGTGTGTATACAGACACATTACATGTGCATTCTCAGTCACAAAAGGTCTCCATCAGGCTATATACTTTTCTAGACTTTAGAACCAATTCTTAGAGAGTTTTGGCAGCTGCCAAATTAGAGGGAACACAGGCTTACAGGAGACCACCTGTTCTTTGATATCAATTGTAAGTTTGGGAGCAGAAGTATTGGTCCCCAAACACCCTCATGATCTGAAATTCACTACAGGGATTCCAGAACTCAGTCTGTAGATAAATAATTATGTTTATCACAGGCCAAGGCGACAGATTAAAATCAGACCAGGGAAAAATGCACTGGGTAGAATCCAGGAAAAAACAAACAAACAAACAAAAAAACCTCTAAGCCAACTTGGAGTCTAGACATGTTGCTTTCTCAGCATCCATTTACAACAAATCATGTGGGCTGTTGCCAAGTAGTGATGCTCACCTGAGCCTGGAAGTTCTGAGTTCTAAGCCGGCTCCATCACGTAGATTCACTTGACTACCTACATGCCTAATCTCAGCCACTAGTGACCACGTAGTCAAAGTGATGTGTATGATCAAAGCCCTCACCCTGATGCACATTACTGATTTTCCTGGTGTGGTCATCCCTACCCTAAATAATACTGGTACAACCAGCTCCACCCCACTGCTAGACTGTCAATATTCCCCAGTCCCCACGTGAACAAAGATATTCTTTTCTTCTGTGGTATTCCAGGGCTTAGTCACAAACACCCAGAAGCTGAGGCCAAAGCTGGACTTGTTTTGAGGTGAGGCTAAATTCTTTCCTGAGTAGAGATGCTTCAGCATAGGGGCACTCATCTGGAAATGTATAGTACAACGAATTTTGCAAAATGCATCTATCTGCATGGCCATAATCATAATCAAGACTTTCCATCCTCTCAAAACCTTCTCTCCTGGAGCTTGCAGTCAATTCTCTCCTGCCCATTTTGATTTTTTTTTTTTACTATATTAGAATTCAGTACCTGTATGGAACCACACAACTTGTGTTATGTGGTATCTTTCACTCTGCGTGGTTCTGAGGTCTTGTCGTGGTGTGGTGTGTTAGTGGTCCATGTCATGATGTATAGTACCTTGTGTCTGTGACACATTTGTCTGTGTTAGACACTGAGGCTGTTTCCAGCTTTGGGTTATTTTGGGCAAAGCTTTGATAAACATTCATGTAGAGGTCTTTGGAGAGACAAGTATTTCAATTTATCTTGGATAAATAGGTAGGGATGGGGTTGTTGTGTTGGGTGGTAAGCATATGCCAACAGTCTAGATCCTGGTTCAGTATGAGACCCTGTCTCAACAGAATAACATGGAGAGTGATGGAGGACACCCTGTGTGCACACACGTGTGGGTTGCATATATTACACACACTCGTGTATATATAATATTCCCAAATAATGAAATAAACAAACAAAAGTTCCTTTTAAAAGTAACAACCATTTTTCCTTTTTCCTACCCTCTCTCCCAGAATAAGTCTGCCAAAAAGAAGTTTTAAGATATTAAAATTTATTATTGTGTGTGGTCACACATGCAAATCACTATGTGTGTGTGGAGGTCAGAGGACAACCTTGTGGAGTTAGTTCTCCCCTTACACGTTTTGTGGGTTGTGGGGGTTGAACTCGGGCTGTGCAATCACCTCACCCGATGAGCCATTTCACTGGCCCCAAAAGAAATCCTTATTAAAGATGATGTGATGAGTAACAGCGAATGTACAGGGAAGAACAGGTGGGTTGGCAGGAAAATGAGGATTGTGCTGTGGATATAAAGAAAAGTCAGACAAAGAGAGTATGTTCCAAAAGTGGAGACTAATATAGTCTGTTTTCCTGTAATCTTATTTTCAAAGCGTATTTTATACATTTCCACTCTAAGAGTATTCCATGTGTTAAGGGGAAAGCTAATAGTCTTAACATTTGACATCTAAGATCCTAGAAGTAAGCTTCATTTTTTTTTTTCCATCTCCTCTTAGCCTCAAGCTGAAGCCGTCCGAATCTGTGTCCCATGCTTCAGGCTTGCCCTTGTCCATACTCCACTCCTCTGCCCCCAGAGCTCTGCCTAGAGGCTGGAGATAGTCATCCCACCCTATTAGAGGTTAGCGGGGCCAAGTGAGGAGGGGTCATGGCAAAGAATAGCCCAGGCATCACTCACGTCAGCCATAGAAAGAGAACAACTCACGGGTAAGAAGAGTCAAGTGATATTGATCCCTGGCTCCCCGGGGTTGAATTCAGAACATGTTCTGCCGTCTCCTGGGTGCCAAGATTTGACAGAAAGGGCAAAGGACAACTGCAACAATGTGGGGTGGGCGGGTGAAATCGCCATTCATCGTTCATGTGGGAATGGAGTGCTCAGAACTGAGGAGACCTTGACAAGGCTCCCTGCCAGCAGCTGACTCTTGCTTCTTATCAGAAACCGAATGCCTGCTCTTGTCTCTGTCTTCACCGCTGGGACCGAACACAGTGAGGAGGCCACACTGGTATCATCGAGGAGGACTTCTGTGTGAAGAGCACGTTTGCCCGTGATGAGGAGGAAATGAGAGAGTGGAAAGATAAGACTCCAAAGGAAATCACAAAATCAAAAGTCGGGGGTATGTGTGTGCGGAAACACCAGAAAATACACCCAAAACAAAAGGAATAGGTAAAGAAGTAGCCTTTGGGTCGGTCGGAAAAACTCATTTAGTTAGTTAATTTTGATCAAGGCAATGTGAAAACTAAAAGAAAAACAAAAAGACATACTTTGAGAAGCTAAGTTATAATGAGAAATTGGATATATATATGGATGTGACTCATATATATATACATGTATATATATTATATACATATATATATATATATAGTTAGGAGGTTGTTCACACAATTTATGGCATATTCACACAATGGAATATAGTATTAAAAAGGAATTAGCCATAGAAATATTGACATGGATATCTATGATTCATTTAGAGCCAAATAAAATTATAGAATACTTTAAGACTATCATTTTATTTTTTAAATTATATTTTCATAGGCATATGGAAAAATATCTGGAAAATGAAACCCCAAGTGTCCTGGAGGAAGAGAGAAAAAAGGAGGTGTAAGTACTGTAAAGGGGTTCCAGCTACACTGAAGAATTTTGTGTTATTTGAAACATCTGTAAGACTCGTATGGTTTCTGCTACACATTAGGAAAAAAGTCAACACCAAGTTTGGAAACAGGTTGCATTGCAAAGAAGAAACAGTATAAACACTAAAGTGGAAAAGATGTATAATTTGCAAAAAAAAATTTGAGAGTGAAGTAATTTACACATAGGTGGTCATAATCTAAGCCTCTGACCTGATGATCCCAAAGTAAAAGTTTCAGTTCATTTAAAGAGCATTTGGGCTGGAATGTAGCTCAGACGGTGGCATGCTTGCCTGGCACGCAGGAAGACCTGGGTTTGATTCTTGACATCACATAAACCAGGGGTACTGTGCTCACCTGTCATATCAGGTGGGTGGTAGAGGCAGGAGGATCAGAAATTCAAGGTCATCTTTGGCTACATATGGAATTCAAGGCTAGTATGGGAAATATAAGACCCTGTCTCAAAAAAAATGTTCAATAGCCTTAAAATGACATAAGCAATAAACTTTTTAAAGGAGGTAATTATGATTATAAATGTGTGGTTATACACATATCATACTTTATTAGGTGTAAAATGGATTAATAACCCACAATAACATAATTTATCATTTGATATAGTTAGTAATGGTGGTTTTCTTTTTTTCTTTCTTTCTTTTTTTTTTTTCCGAGACGATTTCTCCGTGTAGTTTTGGTGCCTTTCCTGGATCTCGCTCTGTAGATCAGGCTGGTCTCGAACTCACAGAGCTCCACCTGGCTCTGCCTCCCGAGTGCTGGGACTAAAGGCGTGCGCCACCACCGCCGGGCTGGTGGTTTTCTTATGAATAACTCCTATTAGTCCCTTCACCTCTTTGCTATATATTGTAAAGCACACAAAGCAACTCTAATTGCCTTTAATTTAAAGACACAAAGCATTTGGAGGGAAGGGCATTGCGGCTGGAGAAAAGGTGAATCAGCTAAAAGTCCTGGCTGCTCTCCCAGAGGACCAGCGTCTGACTCCCAGCACCCGCTAGTTTACAACTTACTGTGTCCCAAGGCATCTGACACCCTCTTCTGGCTTCAGAGGGCATGAGGCACACACAGATACATGCAGACAAAACACTCATATACAGGAAATAAATAAACATCTCTTAAAAGAGGAAAGAGAACAGGAACTTTATAAATAGAAAAACATTAACAGAACATTTTATTTTTTATTTATTTATTTTTATTTATTTTTTTTTGTTTTTCGAGACAGGGTTTCTCTGTGTAGCTTTGTGCCTTTCCTGGAACTCACTTGGTAGCCCAGGCTGGCCTCGAACTCACAGAGATCCGCCTGGCTCTGCCTCCCGAGTGCTGGGATTAAAGGCATGTGCCACCACCGCCCGGCCTCAGAACATTTTAAATCACATCTTTAATAAACAATCTTCGGGCCAGGCAGTGGTGGCTCACGACTTTAATCCCAGCACTCGGGAGGCAGAGCCAGGCAGATCTCTGTGAGTTCGAGGCCAGCCTGGTCTACAGAGCGAGATCCAGGACAGGCACCAAAACTACATAGAGAAACCTTGTCTTGAAAAACAAAAAACAAACAAAACAAAAAGTAAATAACCTACGGCAGCTAAGGGGACTACATAGGTAGGTCCTTCTAGATGAAGTAATTTGTTATAGTGTAAAAAAAATAAGTCTAGCATATCATCTAGTCTAATTTGCAGTCTATTTTGTGAAAAGTGGAATAATAATTTCCCCTAGGAGTTTGGATAATTTTCCGCATATGATTTAGGAGAGCCTCCCATGTAAAATTGGACAGAGGAGCTGTCTGGTACGTTATAAAATCTTAGCTACAGCCATGCACAGAAGAAGCTCAGAACTCCGTGGTGTGCAAAATGACACAGAAACTGTGTTCCAATGAATGTGCTTGTTGCCCTCAGGTTGGATGGGGTTCAATTCAATAGGATTTCATCAATAATCCACGCACACAGAGCCAGGGCCTTGCCCGAAATTAACACAAGCATAAAATGAATTGCCTAAGATGGAAAAATGTACACCGGGGTTTAAAATAGGATCATGAAAACTTCTGAAGACCCATATTATTTGTGTCAGGTGGAAGAGAAGCAAAACTTCTGAAATACTTCTCCCCATAGGGTTGTAAAAAAAAAAAATTAGAGGCCGGGCAGAGAGCTCATGTATCCAGGAGCAGAAGTCAGTTCTCAGGGCAGTGGGACAAAGGAACAGGAAATGGTCCCCTTGGGCCACCTGCACCACAGTGAGGCATTAGGGAAACTCAGCTGTGAAGACACATTTCTGATGGAGAAGAGATACCGTCTATAGAGAATGCAAGCTAGCCTTTAATCCCAGCCCCCGGGAGGCAGAGGCAGGCAGATCTCTGTGAGTTCTGAGTCCAGCCTGGGCTACCAAGTGAGTTCCAGAAAAGGCGCAAAGCTACACAGAGAAACCTTGTCTCAAAAAACAAACAAACAAAAAACCATAAATAAATAAATAAATAAATAAATAAATAAATAAGGTCTGTGACCACAGAGCAAGGTCGCTTCGTGGCCCAGAGGCCTGCATTTCCCAAGTGTGAGCATGTGTAGTCTGGCCTGTACTGCTCCTAGAGAGGACCTCACAGGCCTCTGTGAAAGCTAAGTGTGAGATCCTCTCGGAGCATGCTGGGAGGCAGAGGCAGACAGATCTCTGTGAGTTTGGGGCCAGCCTGGTCTATAGAGTGAGTTCCAGGATAGTCAGGGCTATTACACAGAGAAATCTTGTCTCTAAAAATAAATAAATAAAAATAAAAGAGGTTACCGACACTGTCATAATTTTACCAAATATTAGCATTAAGTTTCTCTAGAAGGATTATGGCCCTTTGGTGCTAGAGAAAGCATGCAGCATGGGAAAGAGTTGCAGGGAGAGAAACAGAAAGGTAGTGGGGACAGCAAAAGGGTCACCTTGAGCACTTCAGCGTCAACGGGCAGGGCTCATAGTCCATCTCTACCAAATGCTATGGAGGCAGCACCTGTGAGGACAGAGTGAATTAATGCACAAAACGCATCTGAAGTGTAGTAAGCAATCCGTAACTGCTGGCTGTTATGACAGCTGAGACCCTCAGATGCTTGCTATGACCTATGGAGTGAGTAAATAATAAGCCCCAAATAGGGGCTAGCTATGTTTGAAGTTCCTTTTAGAATCTAAATCCATCAGGCCTCACACACATTTCTTTTGACTTTACTTGTGATATAAGCCTCCCAAAAGTATAGCATGTGTGTGTGTGTGTGTGTGTGTGTATACACACATATTCCCACATATATCTATAGATATATAGATATGACTCATGTTTAGGTCTGTAGATAACCCTGTAGAGCATTTTTTGATTAATGGTTGTTGCAAGAAGGCCCAGCTCACTGTTCGGAGTTCTATAAAAATGTAGACGGAGCAAGCCATGAGAAGCAAGCCAGTAGGTAGTGCTCCTTTACGGTCTCTGCATCAGATCCTTCTTCCAGGTTCTGGCCTTGAGTTCCTGTCCTGACTTCCCTGGATGGTGGGCTACAAGCTGTAAGAGGAAATAAAGCTTTTCCTCCCCATGTTGTTTTTGGTCATAGTATTTGAAATTACAGCAATAGAAACTCTAATAAGACTCCTGCTCAGGTCTCAACTTCTTCCAAATTACTGTCTAGTTTAGTGAGAATGTGTTGATGACATCACTTCCCCTTGGAAGTGCCCGTCTCCTCACTCTTTGTTCCGGACTCCTTTTCTGGAATCTTCTCCAGTCTGCTCAGTGACCACAGTGACATTACTATACTTAATGGATAATTAGAGGTTTTAAAGGGGAACAATGCCTAGAAAATGCTCAGCACAGTGCTAAGAACGCATTCAACTCCCAGTAACGTGAGTTGTTGACCTTCCCCCGCTTCTAGGTAAAGGGACTCTTGGGAGGTACTTACAAAAACAGCTTACCTCTTCAATAAAGTCAGAGATCAACCGTGATGCTGCCCAAATGCCTACAGCTTGGGACCTACCTGCTCTATGTAGTCCAGTGACCTCTCTGCTTTCTCTCAGTTTTATTCCTAGAGCACTCCCCAATCCCGGTCTCTCTTCACTCTGTTTCCCCACATGTAACCGTGGCCAATGCTCGTAACTTGGGAGTCCGTTTTCTTTCACTTACATCTGTCTGGCAAATTCCCAAAGCTAGATGAGCTCCGTTGCTCACCTTTATCCCGGCTTTTTAGTCCTGCCGCCCAGAGGCTCAGCTCGGCAGAGTTATTGATTTATTAATATAATGCTTTTATTAATTATAAAGTGTGTGCAATGCATTTTGATCATATTCATTGCCCACTCCTCATCCTAACTCCTTTCAGGTGTGAACCAACTCCCACCTTCCCAACTTCATGTCCCTTCATGTCCTCATTAGTTCTTTTTTTTTTTTTTTTTTTTGGTTTTTCAAGACAGGGTTTCTCTGTGTAGCTTTGTGCTTTTCCTGGAACTCACTTGGTAGTCCAGGCTGGCCTTGAACTCACAGAGATCCGCCTGGCTCTGCCTCCCGAGTGCTGGGATTAAAGGCGTGCGCCACCACCGCCTGGCCTCATTAGTTCTTTTAATGACCCACTGAATCCAATTTCTGCTGCCCATATGTTCCTTGATGTGGGGCCATCCATCGGAACATGGTCAGCTTACCAAGGGCTACATCCTTAAAGAAAACTGACTCTCTATCTCCCAGAAGTCATCAGCTGTCCACAGCTCCTCAGTTAGGGGTGGAGGCTGGTGAGGCCCCTGCCTTCCATCTTTCCATGCTGGAGTATTGACAGGCTTGAGCGTGAGCAGGTAACCACAGCTGCTATGGGTTTAAGCATGCAACAGTCTTGCCATGTCCTACCTGACCTCTGGCTCTTACATTCTTTCCGCCTCATGTTCTGCGATGGACCCGAGTCTTGTGGGGCCAGTGATACAGATGCCCCATTTGTGGGACGTAGTCCCTGAACTTGGACCAGTTGTGAGTTTCTGTGTTAACCACCCTCCTAAAGACCAATAGCTCTCCAGAGAAACTTCTCGGATGAGGTCTGAAAGCCACCCGAATCCATGAGTATGGAAATAGGAGTTTAGAGGAGAGTTTGACTCCATGTCCCTTTTCTGCTCAGCAGCTTTACGTCCCCCACTACCCCACCCCCAAGGGGTGGGGCGGATCTCTCAACACATGCTCTCAATTCTCGCTCTGCTTTCTTAGGCAACTCTCTGTTCCATTCTGTACTGTGCCTGTTGTCAGATTCTTCAACGCCCACGCTTTCACACTTCTTCTCATGCCCCACCCTACACCCCGCAGGGTTCGTCCTACTTCACAGTAAAGTTAGACCAAGGAAAGCTTCTGATACTTAAAGGCTTATAAGAGCCCTTGTTCCGTCATCTCCTTGGCTCAGAGGGAAAGCATTCTTTCTCCAACCTACTCGTGTGTCCTCAGGTTCCTCTTTTACAAGCGGCACACATAACCCCTCTGTTATAGACCCCTGCCTTGATACTGCTTGTGGTCTTGTCGACTGCATGGGCTGTAGAATCAACTTAGAGACCTGCCTCTGGGAAGGCATTTCCAGGGAGGATTAACTGAGAGAGAAGACCCTCCCTCCAGGTGAGAGGCACTTTCCTGTGGTGATGTAGCTCTGAGAAGGTCTGGGGGAAGCAGTATTGCTTTGCAAGCCCTCCTTTGCTTATTGCTGATGAAAGTGTCTCTCCTGTTTTCGCCGCCACAGATGCCCATCTGGCACCCATCATCTCTGTAGGGCTTCCAATGTGGGCATAGACCAGCTCTCCAGGAACCTTCCAGGCCTTTGGTGATTGTGACTGCTGAGACATCCAGGCTTCTGAACTGTACCATTTTCGGAGTCTCAGCCTCTCCAGCATGCAGGCCACCATTGTTGGGCTACTACGTAAGCCAGCTCATAAATCCCCTTTGTGATATATACATGTATTCTATTGGTTCTGTTCCTCTGGAAAACCCCAACACACTGCCCTGGTCAGCACTGAGCAATATTCATTTTCCACATGTTTAAAATATGCAACCTTGACTCTGCTTCCTGATTTGTCTTCCTTTCTCTTTCTCTTTCCTGAATTTCTTGAAAGGGGTGCACATCACATTGCCGGTCTCTGCTGCCTCAGCTTCTGCACCTCAGCCTACTGCAGTGTGGGTTCGGACCCCTTTATTCTACTATGGTTACCCTTCTCCCTGGAACTGGCATATGAAAATGTGGGGAAAAAATCATAACAGCGGAAGCTTCCGTCCACAGCAGGGTCTCTTCATTGTAACCTGGACTCTGTTTTTAAGACCCTTCAAGTGATTGCTTCAGGGCAGCCATTTCCTTAAAGTCGAGTGATTACGAACTTTAATCACGTGTGCAGAATCCATCCAAAGCAACACTTGGATTAAGATTTGGTTGACGAACTGGGGTGTGTCGGCTAAACCAAGTAGATGTGTTAAAAAAAAAATCACATAGTTTCTGTGCTTTTCAGAAAAAAAATCCATATTAAAAAATAGCTGGGCTGGAGAGATGGCTCAGAGGTTAAGAACACTGGCTGTTTTTCCAGAGGTCCTGAGTTCAATTCCCAGCACCCACATGGTGGCTCACAACCATCTGTCATGAGATCTGGCGCCCTCTTCTGGCGGGCAGGGACACATGCAAACAGAACACTGTATACATAATACATAAATAAATCTTTAAAAAAAATAGCTGCAGGCAAGTTCTCTATGGGCTAGTTCTGGTGTGTTTATTCTCTCCACATGAACTGTAGTAGGCCTTGGTGAGACAGCAATCTGGGAAAGGCCAATTCTCTACTTGAGAAGCTCTTTCTCCATCACCCACCTAATCAACTCATCCCCTCCTTAGGAGCCTTTCTTCACCTTCAGCCTGAGTTAGATCTGGGTGTTCAAAGCCCCCTTTATCCTGTGTTTCTTCATTACATTTCATTGACAATTTTGTTAACTGTCTTCCCTGTTACAGAGCAAAAATATGTCTTTCTTTTCGTGTGTGTGTGTGTGTGTGTGTGTGTGTGTGTGTGTAGAGGCCAGAAGTTGGATATCTTCCTCTATTGCTCTCTTCTTCATATTTTGAGACAGTCTCTCACTGAACCTGGGCTCACAGATTGCCTAGACTGGTTGGCCGGCAAGTGGAAGGAATCCTCCCAGAGCTGGGATTACAGACAAATACCAATTCTTTACGTAGATGCTGGTTGTCCAGACTCGAGTCCACATGCCTGTGTGGCAGTCATTTACCACTCTCCTAGCCCTTTTTGTTAGTTTTTATTGTGATGATTGTTGCCCACACTGGCCTCAAACTTGCTACGAAGATGACTTTGAACCCCTGATCCTTCTGTTCTCACCTCTCAAATGCTATGATGACAGGTGTGTGCCACCATCCTGGCTAAGACATGGCTCCTATCATTGTGTTTCGAAGCACTTAATAATATAGTACTTACCACAGAACTACATGCCTAGCTTTTAAAAAATATGTTAAAATTTTGTCCTTGGCCTCACATTCTCCCATCTCAGTCTCCCCAGGGGCTCTGATTACATGTCTGTGCCAGCAGGTCCAGCTCATTCTCTTTTTTAACAAGTGAAAATTGCATATGTGCATCATGATACTTCTTGCTTTGAGTGTTTCTTGCCATTATCCCACTACCTCATGGCTGTCTAGTAAAATAAAGAGGCCTGAGGCTATCCAGACCATTTGAGAGCTGAGACAATGGAAATATTAAAGTCTCAGTGACCACTACTTAATTATACATCTACTTGCAATTAGTGAACAGGAACTACGTTGGGATCTTTTGATGTTTAAGGTGGTCTTTTTTTTTTTGAAATAGAAAACAATGTTTCTATTAAAAAAAAACAACAACAACAACAAAACTGTTTCTTATTGAATATCATGCTGTTTAAATCCAAATAAAATCCGAGAACTGATCTTCATGTCTTGGACAAAATGACAAATATTAACTCGTTAGTGTTAACCTCACTACTAAGAAAGGATGAAGAAAAGAGAATGAAAGGGAATACAATAGAAACAGTTTCAAGTGTCACACTGAATAACTGATTTTATTCTTTTTACTCTACATTTACACAAGTGAGAAAAAGGACATCCAACAGCAGAATCCCCCAGATGTTCTTAAGTAGTTCTCAGATACAAATATGTGATAATTTAATTCTTTGTAGCCCATGGCGGGGAAAAGCCATTCTCATTTGTTACATTGTTGGTGATGGTATTATATATATATATATATTTACAATTCTCAAGGAAGTAATCCCGAAGATGAAAACGAAAAGGTTTTGATCTTCTTTCATTGCGTCGCCGAAGAAAAGACATTCTCCTTTTCCCCCAAAGTCAGCTGCGCCTCTGCGGCTCAGCCAGGCGATGAATGAAGGCCTTGTTTGTTATTACTGCTGGTCGTTCTGATTTTTGCCTGTGATTCGAGGATTATGTTTTGATTGTTCTTGAGAGACGAAAACACTTTCTTGCTGGTGAATAAACACGGCCACTTTTAAAAATATCTGTATGCAGAACGCCCGTAGAGCCTTTCTGAAATGCGAGAGCCTTAGGAAGCTGGTTTTCGAAACGGCGCTTTGCCCCACATTTCTTTCATGCTAAGTAGTCCAGTTGAAAGGCTTTTCAGATCTAACTTGTTTAAGCAATACCAGTGTTTTAGTGTGTAATGAATAACTTTTTATACAGGACAATCACGCACAATTCAACATGCTGGTATTTCTATTTCTGTGCTCCGGCCGCCAGCGCAGGGATTCTGTGATAGGATCTCTTTCTCTGAGAAAGCTGAGACGATCAAAACCCTGATTAACCTCTGATATTCACGTGGGGCTCTTGATCGTGAGGGCCGCAGCAGTAACAAAGCGTTAATGGCAGCCATATGCTTAGGGCATTGTGGGTATGGGTGACCCAAATGTGAACTTGGGGGGTGACTAACTGCTATTTGTTTCAGGTTTGGTGTGGAGATTACGGATGAAGAATTTGAGTTGCCACTTGACAGAATCCCCCTTGATGAAGACGGAAATGTCAGAGACACCCAGCTCATGCCCACGTTTGATTTTCGTGTCTTCCCATGCCTTTGTAAATTTTTGTTCTTGCTTTTGATACAGGGAATGTGGCCCTAAAAGTCATTTAGAACTTCTCTTCCTTACTTTGCATCTCATGTCTTAATATTTTATGTGACAAAAGAGTTTCAGAATAGCAAGGGTATTTATTTACTTTTTTTTTTAAAAAAAAAAAAGTAGAGTATTTTCAGGTTGAGCCAAAGAAGTGCATTTTAAGATACTCCACTTCTCAACTGCTAAAATAGAGACGTGGAAGGAGAGGAGAATGCAAAGGAAAACACAAAGTATTTGCCAACTTGGGAAGAAAGCCACTTCGAGTGTGTGTGAGTTTTCCCAAAATGAACTCAGGGTTCCCCCCACTGACCTTTCCCCACATTTTCTTCTCAGATTTCACCTACCCAGATGACTTCTTCCCATTTCCCCTCGGGGCTTTCTCCCTGGATGTTAAGATGGAGTAGAAACATGTTTAGAAATGTCCCCATGCCACATGCCTCTATTCTAGAAGTAAAAGGTGTTTTTGTTGTTGTTGTTGTTGTTGTTTTAGTTTGGTTTTTCAAGACAGGGTTTCTCTGTGTAGCTTTGCGCCTTTTCCTGGAACTCACTTGGTAGCCCAGGCTGGCCTCGAACTCACAGAGATCCACCTGGCTCTGCCTCCCGAGTGCTGGGATTAAAGGCATGTGCCACCACCGCCCGGCGAAGTAAAAGTTTTTTTCCTAACATTTTCTAAATCTATATATGAAATTTATAGGGTGACTTAAGGCTTAAGTGTTTACAGCTCTGGTCAGTATTGACCATTTTTTCTCCAAGGTATCTGAAAGTTTTGGATGAGGCCACCAGAAAGTGAACTCCCTAAAGATGTTTTTCCTTTTTTTTCATCAGAGCAATTGTAGAAACATCCCCCCCACCTCCCAATTTCCTCCCTATCTTATTGCTGAACTCTTTAGCCATGAAATTTAGTCAGCTCTTGATAGCAGAAGGGACAATTAATAACTTGGTTTGATTTGAAAAGCAGAGTACAGCATAGGCCTCTAAAATTACTTCCCATCCTGCATACCATTGTAGCAGGAAGTTTTCCTGTGTCCCACAGCAGCTCAGCCCCAAGTAAACACACAGAGGCTTATATTAATTAAGACTGTTTGGCCTATGGCTCAGGCTTCTTGCTAACTAGCTCTTTCATCTTAAATTAACCCACTTCTATGAATCTATGTTTTGCCATGTGGTGTTACCTGTGTCCCATTACACCTGGCTCCCCCAGCAGTGCTCAGCATCTCCTCTGACTCTGCCTTCTTCTCCTTGTCTCTCTGCTTGGATTCCCCACCTGGCTCTATTCTGCTTTGTCATAGGCCACAGCAGCTTCTTTATTAACCGATGGTAGCAACACATATACGCAGCATGCAGAAAGACCATCCCACAGCATACCATAGAGCCCGACGTCATTGCCTTGGGACCCACTTCTTTCATCCCACAGGACTTTGTTTTCTACTGAAGAAGCTGGAACAATGATGTGCTTATTTCCTGAAGGATTTCTAATCTTTAATATCTCTGGTGTGTGTAATGAATCTCTAAGGAGATTCCCAGACAAGCGATTTATCTCAAGTATGAGTCCAGAAAGTGATGCCTGGTGAGATGGGGGTTGGGTGGGGTGAGACAAGAAAGGGGAGAACATGGAGGAAGCATCAGTGTGCAAGTTATTGATGGGCAGTTGGGGCTCTCCCTTGCCTGGGTGTCTGGGAAACTATACCATCTCCCTCAGAGCTAACCAGCTGAAGACAAGGAAATAGATACATCCACCAACTCCCACCTGCCGTTAGTTGGGACAGTAGGACATATAACCCTGTCCCTGGGCAGAGGCTGCCAGGGTGTGCTATAAGTTGGGGAATACTCTCTGGTTGAGTGACAGGTGCTGGAAAAACAGTGTGAAGGGGAGTCTGAGGGTTGGGTTCCAAATCGGCCTTATTGGCCATAGAATTTAGCCTGCAGCATTTCCCAGTGTTCTTTGACCTTTCATGGGGCATCTTGGAGGCTCTTATTCTACAGCCCCAATTGGGAAGGCCGTCTTGGTTAGATGTTCATCTTACCTAAGTAGATAGTCTTTACCTTAGAAAGTCAGAGCCAAGTACCTAAGAGGATGCAGAGAGGGAGGGAGGAGGAGGGAAGTGTAAGGAAGGGGAGATACAAGTGTTAATCCCTTCGAACAAGAGTAAAGACCATTACCCAAGTTCTTTGGTCAAATTAAGCAAGCTTTATTTTCTGTCAGACAGGGCTATGATTTTCTCTCTAAATCAGGCTCTGAGAAAATAGCGCTGAACATAGGAAAAAGTGGGGCTTATATAGCAAAACAAAAACAAAAAAACTGCAAGGCTAGAGAGTTTCCAAGTGTTTTTTTTTTTTTGTTGTTGTTGTTGTTGTTATGTAGGAACTTGGCAGAACATTCCAAAATTATTTGGCAGAACGGATTATCAGGGTAGAGGTTAGCATATAGGGTGGGGAACATGTCAAATTCCAGAAAACGGGTCAAGACCTGGTCAAATCCAAGTTTTCCAGAAAACATTAATGAACTTGTTTTGACTTTGTAACAAGATGGCTTTTAATCTTAAGATGGAGTCAGGCTGGTCCATCACAAGCAAATTTCTGGAAAGAGAGTTTCACTAATATCCAGAAGGTAGAGGGTAAGAGCTTAAGGATAGGCAATAGATACAATATGGTATACTGAGATAGATCTGAGTGAGCCTACTGGTCTACATTATCTGGATGAGTATTAACGCTAGGAGGAAGCTCTTCTTTTTTTGTATTCTTGATTCAAGATAGGAAATAACACACTGTAGTTGTTGTTTATGTTAACAAGCAACCTGACTTGTGATATTTTACACACATTACCTCATTTTGGTTTCCATTTTGCCGGTGGAAAAAACAGGTGTAGAGAAGGAATGAGTTGCCAAGGTAACAGAATCTGGCAAGGGGAATCTTCCATTTAAGACAGGTGCACCCGATTTGAAAGCTCACTAAGTTTTGCACTGATCCACACTGCACCTCTGAATTCAACAGCAGCAACAGAAGTTCATTTACCAGGTGTTTCTTGTGAGTCCCACATCATGCTATGAGCTTTTTGTGTGTTGTGCAATTCAACAGTCAAGCCCATTTCTCTAGGTTCTGTTCTCTGACTTCAGCAACTGTCCCCTTTCTCTGCTACTGGACAGATGATTATATCGCTGGGTGATGTGGTAAAGGCTCCTAGTTGTGTTTCAGGTGACCTGGATGACAGCAGTGATGACTTAGGCCTTCACTTAATTACTGTAGGGCCTTGACATGTCTCTAACATGTCCTTGCTCTGGCTTTCTCATCTGCAAAATAGAAGTGTAGGTCAGAAGTTCCCCATGGTCCTTTCTAAGTCTAAAGTTCTCATTGACACCATTCATATCCTTAGAAACAGCACAGGATATTTGAAGAGGTCATTTCATAGACTTGTATAATGTGCTCAGAGAAGCGAATAATTCCCTGGTAAATAAAAAGAGGAGTCATCCATAAAACTAACAAGTAAATACATTTTAGAATCATCAGATTAAAATCAATATTTTTACTGAGTATTTTTTGTGTTGTAAAAACACATGGTAGGGCCGGCACAGTGGCTCAGAGGGTAAAGAGATTGCTTTTCAAGTCTGAGGACATGAGTTCAATTCCCAGAATCCCAATAAAAGCTGAAGGAGGGCACTGACTCCACAGAGTTCTCTTCTAAACTCCACACATGGGCTGTGGAGCAGTGCACACACCTCCCTCCCTAATAATAATAATAATAATAATAATAATAATAATACGATTTTTTTAAAAAACATAGACACGTGGTAAGGTTTGTGACATGCTCACAACTGTTAAACCTCTGAGGAAGCAATGTGAATGATGTCTCAGAGCTCATGATTTAGTTCATTCATTTTCAGAGGGAATTGCCCCAAAAGAATATCACAGCCAAGGGCAGCTTCCCCTTCGGAAGTCTGTATGTGGAGATGAGGAGCAGCCTGGGGGCCCCTTGGGAGATGGAACTGCCCAGTCTTGGTCAGAACTTTCTCAAATTCCTTGAGAGGAAATTGGCAGCTTGACAGGTATCTAGAGACTTGGCTGCTTTCAAAACAAAGAGTTTCCCACTGTGTAAGAAATGGTGTGTCTCCTGGTGATGCTGGAAGGCAGTGTTTCTCAACCTGTGGGTCTTGCAGCCCCTTTGGGGGTTGAATGACTCTTTCACGGGGTTCACATATCTGATATCCTACATGTCAGATATTTACATGATGATTCATAATAGTAGCAAAATTGTAGTAATGAAGGAGCAATGAAATAATTTTAATATGGGGGGTCACTACAATGTGGGCAACTGTATGAAAGGGTCACAGCATTAGGAAGGCTGAGAACCACTGTTAAGGAGGTAGACTCAACAGCCTGAGCCACCAGGAAAATGAAAATTACAAGTAGGCTGAGATCCATCTCACCCCAGTCAGAATGGTAATATAATCAAGAAAAAATGATAATAAATACTAGTGAAGATGTGAAGAATGAGAAAGGCTTACACAGTGCTGGTGGGAATGTGAGCCTGTGTGGTTCTGGCAGCCAGTACATAGATTCCTCAGAAAACTGAAAAGAGAAATACCAAATGACCAGCTGCACCACTCCTGGCCTTGAAAATCAGTACCCTACAGAAACACTTGTACATGCAGGCGTACTGCTACACCATTCACAATAGCTAAGAAACCGAACCAGCCTAGATGCCCATTGATTAATGGATGAAGGATGCATGTGCATGCACGTGCTCGCCATGGAGTTTCATTCAGCTATGAAGAAATAAAGTGGATAAATATTGTCTTCTCTCAAATGCAGAATCTAGATTGATGACAGGAGAGTAGAGTGGGGACTGTGAAGCGGGGGCAGGGATGGGTCTAAAGGGAAAACAGTACTCCCCTCACAGATGGAATACATACACACCCACCCACCCCCTACACACATATTCATGATATGAAAACAGAAGACAGAAGGGGGAATGTGTGGTGCAGGAAAGGTCAGGGAAGGGAAGGGTATCATGCAATGCAAGGAGATACACACATAAAATGTATTTTCTCACAGTTCTGAAAGATAGAAGTCTGAAATCAAGGCTTGGTCAGGGTAGACGCTCTCCTTGCTCTTCTTCCTGAGCATCACAGAGAGGGAGGCTGAGTCCAGCAGCTACACCACTCTGGTCTCTACCTCTGCTGGTCAAATGACATTTGCCCTTTTATCCCTCCAGTTTAGTTTGGGTAACAAATTGAGCAAAAGCAGTTCTGAATCACTTCTACCCAGTAATTTCCGAAGGCTAGACAGTTCTCCACCAAAGCAGAACCTCCAGCAGTGAATAGCTAGTTCAGATTACACAGGACTTTGGAGTTAATCTCTTGTATCAAATAGATGTGTGTCATTGAACTCCAACCACTGAACCCAGAACAAAACATGTCTGCTGTGAAAAATCACTTTTTCATTACCACTATAAATATCTAGTAGGAATGATATGTGAGAGGAAGTATTTATTTTGGCCCTTTATTTCTGAGGGTCTCAGTCCAACTAGAGCAGGCACAGCAGAGTCCATGGTGAGGGTGGCTTCTAACAGAGCCTCCTCACGTTACAGCAAACCAGACAGCGCAGAGCTCCAAGAGCTGAGGGCCTGGCAATAACTTCAAAGCCTTGCCTGTAGTGAGTGACCTACTGCTACAACAAGGCCTGCCTCCTGGAGGCTGCATTCCATCCCGTCCCACCCTGTCCCGTCCTGTCCCGTCCTGTCCAGTCCCACCCTGTCCCGTCCCGTCCCATCCTATCCCATCCCGTCCCATCCCATCCCATCCCATCCCACCCCACCCCACCCCACCCCATCCCATCCCGTCCCGTCCCATCCCATCCCATCCCGTCCCATCCCATCCCATCCCATCCCACGCCACCCCATCCCGTCCCATCCCACCCCGTCCCGTCCCGTCCCGTCCCGTCCCATCCCATCCCGTCCCGTCCCATCCCATCCCATCCCGTCCCGTCCCGTCTGGTCCGGTCCGGTCCCGTCCTGTCCCATCCCCTCCCATCCCATCCCACCCCACCCCACCCCACCCCATCCCATCCCGTCCCATCCCATTCATAGTATTACCAGCTGGGAACAAACACCCCAAACCTGAGGCTGTGGGGTTGGGGTTGGGGAATTTCAAATTCAAGCCATAAGAAGAGCTCATTGTCCTAACTGGCTTTATACTGGTAGTTCTCAGCCTTCCTAATGCTGTGACCCTTTACTACAATTCCTCATGTTGTGGTGACCCTGGACCATAAAATTATTGTCATTGCTACTTCATAACTGTAATTTTACTACTGTTATGAACTGTATGTAAACATCTGTGTTTTCTGATGGTCTTAGGCCACCCCTATCAAAGGATCATTCAACCACTGAGGGGTTGTGACCCACAGGTTGAGAACCACTGCTTTATACTTTTGTTTTAGCAATGGCAGTCTAATCCTAATCTCTGAGGTGGCCGGGGCGGGCATTGTCATCTATGCTTTGCAGATTTACAAACACAGAGAGCTTTCTAAGGCCTGGCTGGGTAGAAAACAGGGCTGACTCTTGGCTGCAGAGCTAATATGTTATAATACATTGTATCTTTAAGGGTAATAAGAGTTAGGATTAATAGCATTGAAGTGTGGTGATGATCACGTGTGCTTCCAGCCAGAAGATGTACACACATAGATGAAGTGTGTACACCCTTTAATTAACCAGTTCATCTCATGATGTACTAATTTGTACAATCATTTGACATAAACCAGAACCTCTACCCTGTTTGGCTGTGGTTGAGAGGTAACCACAGTGCCACTTTCCTATGATTGTCTTTACACAACATAACCCCCGAAAGAGAAGTGGTTCAGATATTCTGAGCAAGTCATATTTTTCTGCCAGTTTGTTGTTGAATTAGGGAAGTGGTACACCGTTATCGTCAGCTCCAAGTAGCAGAGATGTGAAAGACGAAGGAGGAAAGAAACTGCTTTCATCCATTTCCCTCAAGTATGGAACAGAACACACCCTGAAAAATATTGTAGGTAGATAACATGCTTGTTGTGTGTCCGTTATAGTCATATGTTGACCAACTTGTGCTTTTCTCATATTCACTGAAGATGGCAATGCTACTAATACATAGATTATACATAATATATATAATCATATATGACATAGGTCATATATATAATGACCAAAGGAAAAAACTTTGGCAAAGGCTAACGAGAAGGTGACTTGGTATACCTTTTTGGTTTGCCATCTCTCAAAATGCCTCTTTTCAGAGACTCTGGTGAGAAAAAAAAAAGTTTATTTCACACCACTGTTTCATTGTGCTTTAAGCAGGGCTTATTGAAGGCTTAAAAATAATTATCTATTTGTACTCTAGAAGAATACTCTTAAAGAGTACCATAAAATCATATTAGCTGTTGTTTTTGTTTAGGTTTATCTGGTATGAGAAGGAAATGACATTTTATTAAAATATTTAAGTGCTAGAGAATAATTAACTCAGAGTGGTAGTTAGGGTGTGTTTGGGGTGTGTGTGTGTGTGTGTGTGTGTGTGTGTGTGTGTGTGTGTTTTAAGCCACATTAGTATATTCATAGCCAGGCATTTGAAATATGAGTGTGAATATGTTTATTGCACAGACATAATTACATAAACCATAAAGCTATTTCTTCCTATGGGGATCACTGACTTGTAGATTATAGATATAGCTTGAGTAAAGTAGATTGGTCTCCTAGAGGAGTTCAGTCTCTTCGTGAATCAAACATTCCCCACTGGCCTCTGAATCATATCGCTATCAAATGGGAAACCATATTCTCTCAGTCTCGTAAGGAGTTTGGGGAGATTTGTTGACAAATGGTCTCCTTCTGAACATGTTATCGGAGGGCAAGAGGGCGTCATTTGCAAGTACAATGACAGAGGAATCTATTGTGAGACAATTAAAACATCTTCACTGGGCCCCACCGAGCTAACCTTTGTGTGGTCTCCTTCTCAGATGGAAATGGTGCTTGCAGACAGTTGACAGCGTGGATTTTGAGACAACACCAAATGTGTGTGGGAACTTGCAAAAAAAAAAAAAAAAAAAAAAAAAAAACCACAAATCTGAAAAAAAGATTTAAGAGTAGGGTTTTCTTTGCCAGGTTTCTTTTTTTTTTTTTTTCCCAACCGTGATGGGTTGGGAGAATGAGGTGGGGCCCCTGGGGATTGGGGAGGAGGCTCCCGAGAGAAGGGTGACTTGGAGGATACTGGTAAAAGTTAGTTGTGGTCAAGCCTGGGGTGAACAATGGGGCAGTGTTGTTGTGTGCTGCCTCCAGGACTTAGATATTCTTCCCATGTCAGTATAATCACTACTGGGAGGCAGGTCGATTAAGGATTATCATATCATTAATAGTATCCATGACTTTTGTTCAAAGGCTACTGGTGCAATGTTGCCTTGTGGATGAAGCGCAGTAATCCTCTGAGCCGCAGCTGTAGAGAGGGAGGCTCCGGAGAGCCGCCCACACTGACTTCCCTGTCCTCGCGGATCAGTTCTGAAAAACAGACAGAAACAACAGTCAACTCAAAGCCAGAAAAGGGGGAAAAAAAGAAACATCCATTCTACATTTCCACATTCATCGCCCAGCTTCAATCCCTGCCAATGTCTCCCATTCATCTCTTCTCTAACATCCAGATCACCACTCGGATGGTGGCCAGATTAAAGGGGAACAATGCAGTTTTAAATGTAAAGTTTGCATCTAATTTTTTTCCCTTTGCATGAGAAAAAGCACATTAATTCTATCTATGTGTCTGTCTAACACCCTGCCTGTCGATTGTCAGGTCCGTCTTATTTTCTCTGGCAACATGGGGCATGCTCGTAGCTTCCAAATGTCCGGAGTTTTTCTGTTTATTTGGGGAAGTCACTTAACTTTGAAATTTGGACTTGGGTAGCAAATGATATCCATGTTTAATTACCAGTAGGGTTTGACTTCGTTGATGTCCCTGGTGTGAACCAACTTCTCTATTTCCAATGGGTCTGGGCACTGAGAGTAAATGAAAGGTTTAGAAGTATTTTGAAACTACGGTAAGCTCGCCCAGATCCTGGGGTTTGGCAGAAGAAAATGACCAAGGGAATCACATTTGGTAAATGACAGGAAAGGACTGATGTGCCTTGAATACATTTTATTCCCTAAGGATCACCCTTTGGGGGGAAAAAAAAGGCAGGAAAACACTAACAAAAGCCAAATGATACCAGGAGTTCAATTTCTGGCTCTATACTTTCATAATCACCCTTTTACTCCAAACTGAAGTGAAGTTTTGCTTTGATTTACCCATAGCCTTATGGGTAAATCATTTTAGAGATCCAGCCTTTTAAGAAGAATCTATTTCACTGTTTCCTTTAAAATCACGGTTAGCTTTTTATAAAAGGATTTTGGATTCTGACGATTCTTGTCTGTCCTGATGTTTCTTAGAGAAATCTTTTTTTTTTTTTTTTAATTGCCGGGGGCTGGACGTGCAGCTCAGTTGGTCGAGTACTTGCCCAGCATGCACAAAGTCACAGGTTCAATCCTCAGCACCACATAAACGCAGGCCTGGTGCTATGAACTTGCGATCTCAGAACTCAGGAGTTGGAGGCAAGACCAAAGTTCAAGAGCATCAGCTGCTACCACAGGGTGCTCGAGGCCAGCCTCGGCTACTGGAGATGCTATCTTTTTTTCTAACATGATTACTTCTTCTGCATCCAATGTCTAAAATTCATTCTGGCTTCTGAGAGAATTATTGCCCTAAGTTTGTGAAGAGGCTTCTTCCTTCGTACCTTCTCAATGATAAAACCCTTTTCTGTCCTTTCCGTTTTTCAACAACACTTACCACAAATTACAACCTGCAGTGTGCTGCGTCTCTAACATTACCAAGTTTTCTCCTTTTTGAGGCATTTATTGGGAGAGAAATGAAGTAAGCTTTTGCTCTCTGAAAGGTTACAGGGAACTTTACTTCTTGAACAGACAGGAAAACCCTCTGATGTTGCGTGGGAATGGGTGGAGGCTTCTCAATGACGGGTATGGTTCAACACAAGCTTTTGTAATTGTCAAGAAATCCACTGCTCACGATGCTGTAATTCCAATCGTACATTGTGAACTCATGGGCTCATGGGATGGGGTTGATATATAATGCCATTTAATTTTTTTAAACCTTATTTTATGTGTGTGGGTGTATACCATGTGCATGCCTGGTGTCCACAGAAGCCAGAGGAAGGTGTCAACTCCTCTGAAACTGGGCTCACAAACAGTTGTGAGAGCTGCCATGAGGATGATGGGAATTTAACCCGGATCCTCTCAAAAGCAGCCAGTGCTCTTCCCACTGACCCATATTTCCAGCCCCAGGGCTGCTGCTGGTTTATCTCGTGTGTGGTACTTGAGGGGGAGACTGACAATGTAAACCAACCTAGTTCTGATCTTCTTCGGACAGCTTCTCTATTGTCGCAGAGAAACTAGTGACTTGGGAGGGATAAACCTCCATTTCAAACCTTGGTTTGTCTTTGTTGAGTAACCTGAATTCCTCACCTGAAGGTCACGTTTAAAAGTCACATTATTCTCAACATAGAGAACACTTACTTTTTAGGGTGTTGTCATTTCACTGGGTGACCCCCAAATGTCAACTGCTCTATTTTGTTCCAGAGCCTTCCCTCCTCCCTTCTTCTATCCTGCACCTTGTCTGTCTTAGTTGACTTTCTAGGGATGTGATAAAGACCAGGATCAAAGGCTTAAATCCTTCACTGAGGGAAGGCAGGGCAGGAACTCAGGCAGGGCAGGAGCCGATGCAGGAGCTATGGAGGAGTGACTCTTACTGGCTTGCTTTCTGTAGCTTGCTCAGTTTGCTTTCTTATACACTCCAGGACCCTGCCCAGGATGGTCCGGCCCAGAGTGGGTAGTGCCCTACATCAGTCATTAATTAACAAAATGCCTCCACAGACTAGCTTACAGGCCAATCTGATGGAAGCATTTTCTTTCTTTCTTTCTTTCTTTCTTTCTTTCTTTCTTTCTTTCTTTCTTTCTTTCTTTTCTTTTTTTTTTTTTTGTTTTTAGAGACAGGGTTTCTCTGTGTAGCTTTGCGCCTTTCCTGGAACTCACTCTGTAGACCAGGCTGGCCTCGAACTCACAGAGATCTGCCTGCCTTCGCCTCCTGAGTGCTGGGATTAAAGGCATGTGCCACCACTGCCAGGCAGAATCATTTTCTCAATTGGGGTTCCCTTTTTCCAGATGACTCTGGCTTGTGACAAAATGACAAACTAACCAGGATATATTCTCTGTCTCTGTCTCCCTCTTCTGTATCTGTCTTTCTCTGTATCTCTCTCTGTGTGTGTTTGTCTCTCTCTTTCTATATCTGTCTCTTTCTGTATCTGCCTCTCTCTGTGTCTCTCTGTCTCTGTCTCTCTCTGTGTGTCTCTGCCTACACCCCCCCCCTCGTTGAGACAGGCTCTTGCTATGTAGCTGCTCAGACTGACCTGGAACACATGACTGACTGCCCTGCTCCAGCCTCCCCTGGTACTGAGACCACAACCAGCTCTTAAGTGTCACTTTTATTTTATTTTATGTTCGTTTATATGAGTTTATGTGTCCTACATGCATGCGGCAACCCAAGGAGGCCAGAAGAGGGTGACAGATGCCCTGGGACTGAGGTGACAGGCAGTTGTGAGCCACCACTTGGGTGCTGGGAACTGAACTCAGGTCCTCCGGAAGAACAGTAAGCGCCCTTAACCTCTGAGCCAGGTCTCCAACCTCAGCTGCCACTTCCTTGACACAGGATCTTATCTTCTGCTTGGGAATATTCCCCCTCCTGCCATTTGGGGCAGAATGGGGTAAAGGTTTTGGACATTAAGCCACCAAATGGGTACTCTTTCACATAACTTGATTGTGTTGATTCCTGACGCTGAGTCCAGTTTCCTCGAAGGCACCAAATCTAGTTCCCTCTTTAATGTCTCTTCAGTGGGGGAGGGGAAGAATCGTCACCTGGCTCGTAGGGTCTCTCAGGCCTTAGCCCAGGTTTCTACCTCCCCTTTTTCAGCCCCTCTTGCCTGCCCAGGGATGGATTTCTGTTGGAATTCACTTTCTTTCTTTCTTTTCTTTCTTTTTTTTTTTTTTTTTTTTGGTTTTTCGAGACAGGATTTCTCTGTGTAGCTTTGCACCTTTCCTGGATCTTGCTCTGTAGACCAGGCTGACCTTGAACTCACAAAGATTCGCCTGCCTCTGCATCCTGAGTGCTGGGACTAAAGGCGTGCGCCACCACCGCCCGGCGAAATTCACTTTCTTTGAGTCTCATATACCTCCTCTGGTGCTGGGGTTCCAGCTCTGCTTCTCAGTTACCAGTTACCGTTCATTCATCAACTTTCAGCATCAAAATTGCATTGATATGTCACATGATGTCGTTTCCTTTGTTCTTGTGGGCCAACACCATGTATTCTTTTAATTATCATCCAAGGGTCAAGATTCATGTTTTTTAATCTTTCATGTTTAAGCACAACCCCCAAGAGAGCTTGACAGAGGATAGCTTTATTGGTAACTAGTTTTTTGACTAAAAGTGGTGCTCCACTTTATTCTCCATTTCTCAAACTAGACTCATCCTTTCAGTTAAGGAATCTTAGGAAAGAGTTGAAGGGTGTAGCGTGTGCTTTGACTTTAGCTGGAATTCTTTTGGGCATAAGAAATGAAATGATAGAACCTGGTGATCATTCTGTCCCAGCGTTTTACACGTGAACATTGACACTAATACACAACTAGTCAGTAAACTCAGGATGTGTGTTCAGCAGCAATGACATGGAACAGTCTGGAGAATATCTGTTGAGGCAAATTGAGACACTTTGAAATATCCTATATGGAAAAACATTATGATGGTTTCTCGTAACACATTTATAAAAATGCTATTGAGGCATTCACCAAGGAGGCTGAGGAAATCAGCAGGAATGTGACCAATGTGTCCTGACAAACATGTGACAGGATTTTAGGATAAGTGTTAGAGTTTTAGAGTGGGTTGTGTAATTCTAAATTGCTGTCCTAGATAGGATTGGTGGCCCAATATCCTGGTATAATTCCTATGTTGCCCCCAACTGAAGGCATTTCATGTAATTGATGATAAAGTTGTGTTTTATCTCTAAACCACATCACTTTCCACAAATTATTCAGTATTATCATACATAGACTCTATACCAAGAATCTACACTAATTCTTATACTGTGGGTATAGCTTAGTGGTGGAACCCTCATCTAGCATACACAGAGCCCAGAGTTCTATCTCTAGGACCATACAGACACACAGACACACACACCCTTCCTGATTTTGACTCGTGTTTATAAAAGTGCATAGTCTTTAAAATACACAGAGAATTAGCTCAAATATTACTATCTAGTTTTCCTTTTGATTTTTCTCCTATTTTAGACATGGTGTGCATTGTACTCTGATACACACACTGTTATCAAAATCCAGACCTAGACCTTTCCCTCTGCCTCTGCTGCAAACCCCAGATACAGGCAACTGCTGACTAAGTTCTGTTCCCACAGTTTTGCCCATCTCAGAGTTTGCCTGTATGATTTTAGCAGTAAAAATATATGATGTGTGAATTAATATGAGAAATCTCACACAGCTGGAGCACTGTCACCTACAGGGAGGAAGTCACAGCTTGTGGGGGGGGGTGTCACAATGTCCTTTCTCCAATTTTTTTTTTTTTTTTTTTTGGTTTTTCGAGACAGGGTTTCTCTGTGTAGCTTTGCGCCTTTCCTGGAACTCACTTGGTAGCCCAGGCTGGCCTCGAACTCACAGAGATCCTCCTGGCTCTGCCTCCCGAGTGCTGGGATTAAAGGCGTGTGCCACCACCGCCCGGCTACCACCCCCTTTTGTACCTTTGGCCTCCTGGTTGCTTCATCTGGTTCCCCTCTCTCCCCTCTCCCTCCCCTTTCTCCTCTCCTCACATGGCCCAGCTCAGTCTGGTCATGTCCACTCCAGATTCTCCCAGATCTATCTGCCTCTGGCTACATTCTCTCTTTTATCTATAATAAACTTTCTCCTCCACCACACCTAGGAGCAATCATGTTCTTTCCTTTCCTCTTCCTTTCTTTCTTTCTTTCTTTCTTTCTTTCTTTCTTTCTTTCTTTCTTTCTTTCTTTCTTTCTTTCTTTCTTTTCTTACTCACAAACCAAAAAAGACACTAGGCCATGATCAGTCTTATAAAGAATCTGGAACTGTACTTGTAGAAAATTCCAGAAAACTGGCAAGAGTCAAGAATGTTCTGAATAGGTTAACGTTTAAGGATCCTCAACATAAAGGCTGAAGAATTATTACATCACAAATTAGTTATTTGTTTTGCTGCTGTGACCAAGTACCTGGCATGGAGAAATTTCAGGAAGGAAGGGTTTATTATGCCTATAATTTGGGGGCCTCATTCCATCAGGGCATGGGGGCAGAAGCAGGAGGCCAAATGATCACATCTGTAGTCAGGAAGCAGAGGGGGATAAATGCTTATGCTTGGCTCATATCTCTCTCTCTCTCTCTCTCTCTCTCTCTCTCTCTCTCTCTCTCTCTCTCTCTCTCTCTCTCCAGTCCAGGACCCTAGCCCATGGAATGGAGCTGTCTCTAGTTAAGGAGAATGAGCCTTTAATCCCTCTAAGGCATCCCCAAACTAACTGATCTAGATAACCCCTACAGGAACGCCAGGGGCTTGCCTGTGAGGTGAATGTAGATCCTGTCCAGTTGACAGTCAACAATCTCATAGGAGGTATGAGCTAAACCCGTTAAGAAGTTCCTCAACTTTGATGATGACCGTGGTGAAGGATAACTCAGTAGTTACCAAACAGTTTAGGTGATATAGCCGATGAACATTTACAAAGTTTTCACTCCTCAGAGTTACCCCTCTTCTATTATTACAGAAATAATAGCTGTGGATACACAGTGACCGCAATTAGCTCGGGAAGCAACCCTTGAGGTTTATTCAAAGAAACTCAGAGACTGTTCTTAGGTCATTTGAGTACGTTCACAGACCACTTTCTGTCGTAATGCTACTAGAATGAGAATTCAAAATTTTAAATTGAGCAAAAGCTCACAAAAAGACATTTACCTTATTCATGTAATAAAATATTAAGGAACACAACAGACAAAACTAAAACTATAGAATCCAAAGAACAATATATAAGCTTTAAAAAATAATGAATGTTTTGAATGAAAGAATTAATATGTGATTTCTTGATCCAGTTCCCAAACAAGCTTGTCGATTTTTAGGAAGGTTGGAGAACTTTAGTACCAAGTTCTATTTCCTCTCTCTTTGCAGAGATACATTAATCACAGACTTTTATTTTTTTAAGGGAGAGGTGTTTATTTGAACTCACAAGTACAGTCCATCACTGCAGGAAAGCCAAGACAGCAGTAAGCAGCTAGATACATCCAATCAAAAGCATGGAAAGAATGAATGTATTATGATTATACATACATAGCATGATCTCTCCACTCTTGCACAGTCCAGGACCCAAACCCGGGGAGTGATGGACCTTCACTCACATGGGGATGGACCTTCCCATATCCGTTAACATAAGCAAGACAAATCCCATCGCCCCCAACCCTCACCCCTGCCAGATACACCCACAGGGCAACTTCATCTAGATGATCCCTCATTGAGACTCTCTTCCCGGGTAATTTGAGACTCTATCTTGAAAAAAACAGAAAAGCTGTACTCATTGAAGTGGTCATCATGAAAATAAAAAGAAACAGAAAGGATGCTCGCCAATGTCGGTGAGGATGCAGAGAGAGAGAGAGAGAGAGTGCAGTCCTGGAGCACTGTTGGTGGGATGTAAGAGGAGAGGTAGATGTACCACCGAGCAGTTTCTCAAAAACTGAACATTAGAAGTGCCATATGCCCAGCAATTCTACTTCCAGGCACATGGTAAAAGGAATTGAAAGCAGATTTTAATAGATCCATCCAGACCAGTGTCCAAAGTAGCACTCTTCATAACACCAACATCTGGAAACAACCCCCGTGTCCATGAGCAGATGAGCTGGTAAACAAAATGCAGTGTATCCACTCAATGGAGTATTATTTATGCTTCAAAAGGTGAGAGATTCTGATACGTGCTGGCACATGGGTGAGCCTTGGGTTCTTTATGCTATGTGAAATGAAACAGACACAAAGTGACAATTGTTTGATTCCATTCACAGGAGGCTATAAGAAGAGGTGAGGTAGCCAGGAAGTGATGGTGCACACCTTTAATCCCAGCACTTGGAAGGCAGAGGCAAGTGGATCTAAATGAGTTCCAGGAGAGCCAGGGCTGTTACACAGAGAAACTCTGTCTTGAAACACCAAAACAAAAAAAAAAAAAAGAAGAGAAGAAGAAGAAGAAGAAGAAGAAGAAGAAGAAGAAGAAGAAGAAGAAAAAGAAGAAGAAGAGGAAAGAGAAGAGGCAAGTTATAGGGACACAAAATCAAATAGAGATTAATTACAGGACTTGGGGAGAAGGCAAAGGGTAGTTCCTGTTTAATGGTATAAAATATCTGTTGGAGATTATATAAAAATTCTGAAAAGGGATAGTAGTAACATTGTATTATGATATTGTAAATATACATAATGTCACCAAAATTACAAACTTAAAATGCTTTACAATTTTTATTTCATATATTATATATACACACATACGTGTGTGTGCGCGCGCGCGCATGCGCCATGGTTTAGAGGGCCCCCAAATTATGTTATATAAAACAGACAAGTCTCACACTGTCTTCCTCATATGTAGAATATATATAAAAGTTGATCTCAGGGGCTGAAGAGGTTGGGAGCACTGGCTGCTCTTTTCAGAGGGCCCGGGTTCAATCCCAGCACCCACATGGCAGCTCACACCTCTCTGTAACTCCAGTTTTTAAGGGGTCTGATACCCTAACACAGACATATATGCAAGCAAAACACCAATGCACATAAAATAAAAAGAAATGTCATTAATTTCTTTTAAAGTTGATTTCACTCAACTTGAGAGTGGAATGATGGTTACTGAGAGTCGGGGAAGGTGAGTGAGGAGGGGGGGCTGGAGTAAAGGTATCAGCAGGTGCTGAGTTACAATAGGACAGGGATAAGGAGTTCCGGTGTGCTGAGTTACAATAGGACAGGGATAAGGAGTTCCGGTGTGCTATTTGGTAGTGGGACAATTATAGGTAACAGTAATCTACCACATATCTCAACACGAAAAGAAAGGATCTGGCTAGTGTTTTGTCAACTTGACACAAGCTGGAGTCATTTGAGAACAGGGACTCATGCATCACAAACAGCACCAGTGAAATGGCTTTGCCTCGGTGCAATTGACACTTGAAGTTTAGTAATTTCTTCTTGGCTAACTCCGTTCTGAGGATAATTTATTCTCTGAAAGGGTCCTACTATGCTGATTTTAAAAGTAAGTCCATTTCAGGGGTTGGAGAGGTGACCCAGCAGTTAGAACCATGTACTACTCTTGCAGAGGACCTGAGTTCAGTTCCTGGCATCTGTTTCCAAAGGCTCAGTAACTCCAGCTCCAGGAGATCTGACCTCTCTGGCCTTCATGGACACCAGCACTTAGGTGCACAAACCTGTACATGGACAACACATACATATATAGATAATTACAAATTAAAATGTAAAAAACAACTGTTCATAACTCTAGTTCCAGGGAATCTGACACCCTCCCAAAGACATACATGCAGGCAAAACACCTTTGCACATAAAATAAAAATAAATACATTATTTTTAAAGAAGTATATTTTGATGATATTTGATCATTTCTAGCCTGGTTATTTCTAATAAACCACACTTCAGTGATGGGAGAAGAGTAAGAAAATGATGGAGAGGTCTCCTCCCTCTTCTCTAGAAATCACTTGTTCAAAAATTGCTCCCAGACCACAAATTAATGTATGACTATCAAAGTTTTAGTAAACAAAGGTATTAGGAGCAGTAAATTGCTGTGATCCTATGCATAACATAGATCTTTATTTTACCCCTCTATTTTCTCTGTTAATAACATAAAATGTTTATTAATTTGGAATAATTGGGAGAAGGGCTTGTCTATTCATTATTGGAGAAAATTACATGGGCAACTTTACTACATTAAGCACTACCCATACCGCAGATGAAAATCTAGCTAGGAAATCACTAGGTCTATATCATATTCCAGCGTGTCTCAAACAAAACAGAGTTTGGGGATATAAGCATTAATGATAGAATTCAGAAGTCAAAAACATGCCTAAGGACTTCAGAGTACTCAGATGTTTGGGTTAGTGGTTACTAACTTCAGACTGCCTAGATCTGTCTGAGGTAAGTCCGAGAACCCCGAGGACAGAGTTACTTCGAACATTTTATTCATTTTTATGAAATCAGCACAGGAAGCAATGGGTTTTGGTATGGCATTTTCAGACATGTATGTCATTATCCTTGGTCCTTATTCATCCCCCTTCCCCAGTGTCTCCACTGTGAGATTTTTATTCTTCCAGTAGTTGGTACTTAATGTCAAAATACCTACAGCCATCAAAGTAGTGGGCAATGATTTAGCAACACAACAGAAAAGTCCTGTCCACTAATTCTCTCTGCTAGACTTTGTTCATTTAGCACTTGTGTGCTAATATATCCTATTTCTGGGATCACGGACAAATACACAAAGGAAAATCTTGCTATTGGGTTTAAAGTTTCCTTTTCTTTTTTTCACCTTTTTTTTGGGGGGGGGGAACTTACCTCTTTGTAACTACAGCCAAGTGTCACCTTGATATTCAGCCCTGTGTCCTGAAAGACAGTGTGTCCAAAAGTCAAGTCACTTACAAAGAAAGCATCCTTACCAATTCACACAGGGTCTCCTCCAGGGACTTTCAGTCACACTTTTTTTTTTTTTTTTTTTTATAAAGAGTGCATGAGTCTTGCTCCGTTAAGGAGCATTCACTGGGCTGATGTCCCTGGTGGTCTCTTCTCTGAAACCCCCATGCTGAGTTCTTATGTTCTCTTTCCCCAGAGGTCAAGTCCTGCACAGCATCCCCACTGTGCTGGGTCAGCAGGCACATGGGATGACCATTATTTGCCTAAACCTAGAGAAAAGAAGAGCATTATTTGATTTCACCTCTAGGTTTCCTTTACAAGTGATGCTGTTTTCATACGTCTAGAGTCATTATTTGTTTTTACTCCTTGGGCGTATCTAGGAGGTGAAGATGGATTCTCTGCTTTTCAGTTTGAGCAGGCCACGATTGAATAGTGAACATGACCAGAGAATGGCTGAATCAATCTTCTTATTTCTGCCAGTAGTCACACTGAGACAATCCATGTACAAGATCAAGGATCCATTATACTACCCCCTTCTCCCCCCTGCTTTTTTTGTATGTGTACAGGTTTCCATGAAAGTTCAGAAACACTGGGCCCTCTTTTAAAAATTAAATTAAATTAGCCAAAAGGCAAAGAAAAAGAGCTTGCATTTTCTCGAGTTCCCTGGAGGCTTTTTATCTGTTTAAACTAATCAGGTTTTTTTTTTCACATATTGACATAAGCATTCATTTGCTAATTTGTTGGACATTAAACTGCATGGGGCCTTCCCCCAGAGGCTTGAATGAATCTGAAATGTGTGGGTCCTTAGTGTGGCGTTGCTCAAGTCCTGCGTCATTCCCTGCACACATATGGTTTTCCTCCTCTCTCCTTAGATAAAAGTCAGTCCTGATCGCCTTAAGGGGAAGAATGAGTTAAATGGACCAATATTCTAGGCCTGGACATAAAAACCCGGCCTTTTCAGCAGGGCCCGAGCACCTGCAGCAGCGAAGTCATTTGCACATACATAAATAAATAAATTAACAATGAATAAATAATTTAATCCCAGCCACACAATGGCACCTTGCAGATTTGGTCCTTCGCAGCACGCAGTGAGCTTGTCCCTTGCTGGTTCTTTTTGATAAAGTCTTCAGATACTTGCGGACTGTCTGGCTCATTTTCTTATTGTTTTCACTTGATTAGTTCTGTATGACCTCAGGTCATCCTAAAACCCACATCTCTCATGAAGACTTGGAAAGGCCTTCTTTTTTTCTTTTTTCTTTAGTACCCCCCAGGAACGGATAGAAAGGACTTGTCATTACTCCATACAATGCAAGAAGGTTTTCTTTTTTTTTTCTTTTTTTTTTTTTTTTTTTTTGGTCGCCAGCCTCCTGGAGCGGTCTTTGGTTTAACCAAGCGCAAAAATAACTCATTAAGGGGTGCCCTGTTTTTATAGCCTCTTGATCCAGCATGCTTGGGTGTGCCTGCAGCAGGTCTCCTGGGCCATCTTTCCTTTAACCCTGCTCAGTAGCCTTGCCAGTGATGGGCAGCACCAGGGCCTGGCACCTGGCCACCCGCAGGAGTGCTGCTGCTGTTCCATGGTCTCCAGAAAAGATGCTGGTCTCTGTGGGGAGGAAGGCTGATTTCTTCTTTAGTTTGAAAACTGGCTGGAAAGCTGCGGTTTCCTGCATTTTTCCCATCAAGCCTCACGTCCAGTTCAGGCCATGAGCCCATGGGCAGGAGTCCTAATTCTCAAGTCTCTGTGATCCCTAGGCCTAGATTGGGCCCTTATTTTATAGCCCACCTGCGCCATATTGCTCACTCATTAGTCACTCTCCATCCCTAACCAAAGGTCAGCTCTTTGAATAAGAGAAGGAGTGAGCGAGACCTTGAGTCGGTTGAGTAAAATAGTCCAAACCAATGGTAACTAAATTCTTCACTTCTGTTTTTATTACAAAACTCACGATTATTTAAAGTAGTTGTTCAGCATCCTTCAACAGTTCTTTTTGGTTATATTTGTACTGATTTTGTGTGTTGGGGCCAGGTGGGAGTGTGGGTACATGCCATGCCACAGCATGTACAGAGGTCAAAAGACAACTTGGGAGGGTCAGTTCTCTCTTCCCACCATGTGCCTTCCAGGGATCTAACTTGGGTGGTGAGGCTTGGTGGCAAGCCCCTACACCTGCTGGGCAGTCTCTCACAGTCCTCTCCAACAGGTCTGCTACAGCGTTCATGGCTCTGACTGCCAAGTACTTGGTTATGAGGTGACAGCTGCTTCAGGTGCCTCTTACCTGACTTCTCCCAGTGATGGACTCTAACCTAGAATCATGAGCTAAATAAACTCTTTCTCCCTAAGTTACTTTAATGAGGGTATTTTATCTCAGTAACAGAAAGTGGAACTAAAACATAATAAATGATAGGTATGTGGTAGATAATTATGCATGATAAATGATAAATAGATAGATGATAGTGTGGTGGTATTGTGTTCCCCAAAATATCGTGCACCCTAATAAGCTTATCTGGGGGTTAGAGACAGAACAGCCACAATATTAAACATAGAGGTTAGGCAGTGGTAGCACACGCCTTTAATCCTAGCATTCCAGAGGCAGATATCCATCTGGATCTCTCTGTGTTCAAGGATACAGCCAAACATGGTGACTCACGCCTTTAACCCCAGAAAGCGAGCCTTTAACCCCAGAAAGCGAGCCTTTAACCCCAGAAAGCGAGCCTTTAATCCCAGGGAGTGATGACAGAAAGCAGAAAGGTATATAAGGCGTGAAGTCCAGAAACTAGAAGCATTTGGCTGGTTAAGCTTTCAGGCTTTTGAGCAGCAGTTCAGCTGAGATTCATTCTGAATGAGGACTCAGAGGCATCCAGTCTGAGGAAACAGTATCAGCTGAGGAATTGGCGAGGTGAGGTGGCTGTGGCTTGTTCTGCTTCTCTGATCTTCCAGCATTCACCCCGATAACTGGCCTCAGGTTTGATTTTATTAATAAGAACTTTTAAGATTCCTGCTACATGATAGATAGATAGATGGATAGATGATAGATAGATAGATAGATAGATAGATAGATAGATAGATAGATAGACAGATAGGTAGAAAATGGCTAGATAATCACTGACTGAATCACTAGAGAATAAATTATAGATTATGGGTATGACATCACATTTTAAAATATTTTCCCACCCATATCTTTTTTTTTTTTTTTTTTTTTTGGTTTTTCGAGACAGGGTTTCTCTGTGTAGCTTTGCGCCTTTCCTGGATCTCTCTCTGTAGACCAGGCTGGCCTCGAACTCACAAAGATCCACCTGCCTCTGCCTCCCGAGTGCTGGGATTAAAGGCGTGCGCCACCACCGCCCGGCTCCCACCCATATCTTAAAACTAGTGTAACTACGGTCTCAAAAGACACAAAATTCCTCCAGGAACTCAATACTGAGGATGGGAACAATTCGAAGGGCTTTGGTCTCCAAAAACAAGATGGCAGCTCCTGAGGAACACCACCTGAAGGTGACCACCACATGCACACATGTGCACTCTCACACACCTGTACATGCCCCCTCCACATGACTATATATACTCATCTATACACACTTATGTGCCTGTACACACTCATCTACATACACATGCCTGTACACACTCATCCACACACATGCCTGTATACACTCATCTACACACACACACACACACACACACACACACACACACACACACACACACGGGATATTCTCCTCATCTGCTCTGATTCCCTTCAGTCTCAGCAAACTCAGCAGGAGGCTCGCTGGTCCTACATAACTTACAGGAGCTCGTCTTTAGTGTTGGGGTTGGGTCCCATGCTTCTTTATTTGTTGTGTGTGTCACTGTCTTTGACCCTCAGAATTTCCTGGAAAAGTGTGAACTGAAGGAGTAGTGAATTCACATTTCTCGTGCTGCTTCTTAGCTATACCCAAACACCTGAAAATTTGTCAGTCAGTGAACGTCCAGTTAGGTTTAACTTACTTCTTATTTTAATTATTCTGTTAAGAATAGTCTTTAGAGGCTGGAGAGAAAGCCAGCAGTTAAGAGCATGTATTCCTCTTGCAGAGGACCTGAGTTTGGCTCCAGGACCCAAACTGTATGGATCACACAGCCTATAACTCCAGCTCCAGGGAATCTGATCACCTCTGCCCTCTGTGGGCACCCTGCACTCGTGTACACAATAGCCACATAGTTAAAAATAAAACTAAATCTTAAAAATAGTACTTATTCTTTTACCATTTCATACATGTATACAACCCATCTTGATCATACCTATGCCTCAGCCCCATCCTTCCACTCTGCCCCCATGCTAGAACTTCAACTTTTTTTTATTAATTTTTTCATATAATATCTTTTGATCTCTGATCTTTTGATCATATTCTTTCCCCTCCTCTAACTCCTTCCTACCTCCCTACCCATCCAACTTCATGTTCTTTCCCTCTCTCCCTCAAAAACAACAAAAAATGTAAAAATCAAAACAAACAAAAAACACAATAATACAAAAAAAAAAAACCCCAAAAAACCACTGACAAAAGAACACACACACACACAAATAACATGTATTATATTTTGTACTGGCCAGCTACTCCTGGACATAGGGCCTGTTCTGGAGTGTGATTGATACACCCAGTATCACAGTCTATTGGAGAAAACTGATTTTCCCAGAAGGTATCAATTGCAAATAGCTTTTTAGATAGGGGTGACACTTTGTGTCCTTGTTTGTGTTGGGATTTTGTCTGGTTTGAACCTATGTGGGCCTTATGCATGCTGTAATAGTCTCTGTGAGCTAATGTATGCATTGGCTCTGTTGTTGGAAGATGCTGTTCCCTTGGAGTCCTCCTCTTCCACATGGATCCCTGAGCCTTGAGGGGAAGGGCTTAATAAAGACATCACATTTGGGGCTTAGTTATCCAAAGTCTTTCACTTTCTTCACATTGTCCAGTTGTGAGTCTCTGTGTTAATGCCCATCTACTACAAGGAGAAACTTCTCTGATGAAGGCTAGATGATGCACTGAACTATGTATACAGCGATATGTCATCAGGAACCATTTTATTTCTATGTTCGTAACAGCAGACTTTCCCCTAGGCTTATGACCTATCTAGTCTCAGGTTCTTGGCCACTCACATTGTGTCAGGTGTGGGTTCCATCTCGTGTGGAGTGGGTCTTCCTCCCATAACATCTGGTTACCCCCATAACATTTATACCAGTATTGCGCTGGTATATCGTGCAGGCAGACCACTGTTGTAAGTGTCAGGGTTCGTTGCTGAGTGACACTGACCATTACTTTTCTCCTCTGATACCATGCAAAGTGCTTCCCAGCACCGTGAACACTAGTCAGCAGGGGTGAAGCTTCTAGCTGGGCATCAGCTCCATTTCTCCATGTTCAATGACATAAGCAAGTGGTGTCTTCAACATAAGGGTCTTATAGTCAGGTTATGGAGGGCAACCAACTGCCTTAGCAATGGCCTGTGATGGGGTCCCTTGGGCCAATGACTGGATAAGCTATAACTCATTTCTGGCACTGGAGGTTTAATTGGTGGCAGAAGATGTTTACTTGGGGTAGTGTCTCCCTCACTATATGACGAATCTACTTAAATTCATTATATATATATGAAAATAAAATGTGTGTGTTTTAAGAAGCTTCTACCGTAGTAGGTTTCCATATGGCTTTTCAAAAGGCCTTTAGTGTTTTAACTTATTTTGAACTCAACGGAAAGAATATTTCATCTGCTCTGAAAGTAAATAATATTGGTCCTTGATCTTGGGAATGGAGTGGAAGACAATGACCTCACCCATCCCTTCTGTGATGAATATTCTTGGTTGTCAACTTGACTACATCTGGAATGAACTACAATTCAGAGGGCACACCTGTGAGAGGGCTTTTGCTTGGTTTGAAGTGGGTTAATCCACTTCCAGTCTGGACCTTGGAGGCAGGAAGACACACATCTTTTATTTTGATCCTGAGGGGTGGAAGACACACCTTTAATCTGGGCCACACCTTCTGCTGGAAGCCTATGTAAGGACATGGAGGAAACTTTTATTCTTTGCCAGCTTGACCTTGCCTTGTTAGCAAGTCCATTCTTTCACTGGCATTAGAGCCTACTTCTTTAGAATTCCAGCATCTACAAATGACCAGCTGAGGCATCCAGCTTTGTGGACTGAGCAACTACTGCATTCTTGAGCTTTCTGTTCACAGCCAGCCATTGTTGGATTAGTTGGTCTGCAGACTGTATATATAGAGAATTCATTCTGTAAGTTCAGCCACTCTAGAGAACCATGAGTAATATACCTTACAAAGAGGTGGAGGGGCAAGTGAGTGAGGAAATACCTGAGCTTTGTCACAGGCAACCATTTCATCTGTAATTTGGAGCCCACAGTAACAAGGGAACAGTGTGCATGTCTAGACTATGTTGTAGTTTGGAGCTTGAATGCACAAAGGTCTGTGTTCTGGGACTTGGTACTATTGGGGTGTGTGTGGAACTTTAGGAGGTAAGACCTACTGAGAGGAAATTAGGTGAATGAAGGCATGCCCCTGGGGATAATGGGACTCCAGCCCCTTCCTCTTTCCATCTCTGTTTACCTCCCAGTCCCCAAGACACGAGCATCTTACTCTACCCTGTGTTGCTACCATGATGGGCTGCTCTCCATGGGCTCCAAAACAATGAGACTAACCAATCCTGGGCTGAAAATGCTGAATCTGAGCTAGAATCCTGCCTGACCGGGGAGAGTCACACCGCAGAAGCTTCGTCCTTGTGGATAGGCATTGTCAACAATGAGGGGGTGAATCGCTGGGGTAGCCGCTGTACCTGTTCCTTTATGGCGGCAGTAGGAGATTGCTATTGACCTATAAGTGTCAAACCTTTACGGTTAAGTGGGTTTTTTTGTTTGTTTGTTTTTAGAATGTGCACATATGGCCTGTTTTTATTATGCTGCTTGTCTGTCACCAAGGAATATTCAAATTCTGTCAGCTCTCCCATCACTACCACAGCTTCTTTAGAGGGTTTAGCCCAGCTAGCATAATATATTCAGTCCTAACTTTAGGTAGCCGCCCTGATCATGGTGGCAATGTGCTCACGATCCTGACACTTCAGAGGCGGATGCCGAGGACCATGTGTCTGAGGTCATTCTCCCACATAGTGAGATCGTGTCTCAAACATAAATAAATACATGTAAAATACATATCAGCTTGGATGCTTTAAACTAATACATCGCTTATGTTTCATGTGGCCTAACAGAGCTTCCAGTGTGGACACTGGTCCTTGCAGAGTCCCAGGGTATTACATTTAGAAGATACCTAAAAGTCAACGAACTTAAGCCCCTGGTTTTACTGAAGAGGAAATCAAGTCCTAGAGTGCTGGAAGGCACTCAGCTCTAGCCTTATTTTAATACTTAGTAGAATAAGTAATATAGAGCAGCAGTTCTCAGCCTGGGGGTCATGACAACCCATGTGGGGTCGAACAACCTTTTCATAGGGGGTTGCATATCAGATACTCTGCATATTAGATATTTACTAGATATTATTATTAGATATTTACTATTTATTAGATATGATTCATAACAGTAGCAACATTATAGTTATGAAGTAGCAGTGAAAACGATTTTATGGTTGGGGTCACCACACCATGAGGAACTGTATTAAAGGGTCACAGCATTAGGAAAGGTAGGAATCATTGCTCTAGAGGAAGTCTCTCTCTCTCTCTCTCTCTCTCTCTCTCTCTCTCTTTGGTTTTCTGCTTGGTACATTGACTTACTGTGCTGTTCCATGATCCCTCGAGAATGGTTAGAACAATCATTTGGGGTTCCCAGGCAAGTCTATATTCCTTCCTAAAATAACTTAATATAATTCTTAAAATTTGACTTTCAAATGCTAGTAGGCAGTAGAAGAATAATTTGAAGAGTTATATGAGATCTTACCCAGGAAGGTAACTGCATCCTTTTAAAGAGGTGAGGGACCTCACTTTGTTTAAAGTCTTTTTATAAGATCATGCTGACTGACCTTTTTTTGTTTGTTTGTTTGTTTGTTTGTTTGTTTTTCGAGACAGGATTTCTCTGTGTAGCTTTGGTGCCTGTCCTGGATCTCGCTCTGTGGATCAGGCTGGCCTCGAACTCACAGAGATCCACCTGTCTCTGCCTCCTGAGTGCTGGGATTAAAGGCATGCGCCACCGCTACCTGGCTTGACCTTTCTTAAAGTTTCATTTCCTGTCTAAATTTACTCTTTCCTAAAAGAATAAATCATGACCTCATTTGAGAAAACAAATGAAAAAATCTTTTTTAAAAAAATCAAATGCCACAATTCATATTCAAACATGATTGACCTATGTGTTCATTTGGTAGCATTTATTGAATCCCTCGACTTGGCTATGTAGCAATTCACTTGTCTGTAAAGTCCTAGAAATAGTCAATACATAGAAAACGCAAAGGCATAAATCTGACCTATGAGTGTGTTTCTTTGTGCTCATATGTATATCCTCATTCTGTTCACTGTTCCAACCTACAGCATCACAGCACAATTACGTCACTCAGTCTAACCACAGGTTCGATGTCCACCCTGAACTAACAAGTGGAGAGATCTGCAGTCTAGAGGAAACACTGACCACAGATCAAGACAAGACCCTGAACTTCATGGGATTCCTAAGACATTTTATCGACTCCTACTAATGTGCCCTTTTTCCAGATGCTAAAATCAGCTCCCTGGAAGAGGTCACAGCTGCTTCAAGAGACAGGCTCTAAGGCCTCTCGGCTGTCATTCTGGAATTCTCATGGATCATACAGGTGCACCAAACCCACCCAGCCTAGAGCAGCCCCATGAGTCCCCGCTGGAGTGATCAGGACTCCACAGAGGAGTCTGTAGACCTGAAGGGAGGTGTGGATGACTGAACATAGACTACTGGGTCCTAGAGTCAGTTTCAACTTAGAAATCGGCAAGTGCCATTGTCACGTGATTTCTACTCTGTCACAGCACCCATCCCTGCAAGGAGGGACTTCTCACCTGACTGCTCAAACTCAAGAGTTTAGTTCCTGGCTCCTCTCACCCTCTCCGGTGAATACGGATTGCATTTTACATGTTCTTTATTCTGTAGCTTGCAGTTTGGCTTTCTTATATCCTAAATTGCTCTCCCCAAAGACTTTCACGGTTACTTTAAAACGCATTTAGAAAATGTAGGTGCTGCTGTTTTTGGAAGTTAGTTGTCTGTTAACTCGTGAGAAATGTGAGACATGCTTAGGAATTGGGAACAGCGGTGGGACCTGGGCACCAAAGGGTGAATTATGTGTGGGAGGGAAGGCAGGTGTAAAAAAGAAAAAAAAAAAATCTGAGAGGCAGGCTTGTGGGTGTGGGTGGCTAGTATTGCTTATATTACAGACTTGATCGTAGCCATTTTCTCCTCTCATTAGACTTCTTCTAATTTGCTTTCTGCCTTTCCCTTTGAGTTTCTCCTTTAACTTTTTATCCTTCAAGCAGCGTTCTAAAGTGTGTGGGGGTGGGGTGGGGTGGGGGGGTGGGGTAGTGGTGTTGGCGACTGATTAGTTAACAGAGACTCAAAACCTCACGAGCGCCCCCTGCTGCTTCTCAGCTGACTATACCAGTCCCTGCGATTCGAGTTCGCAGAAGTCAATATTCCAAAGGGTGCCACAGAAGCCCTTGTGGGTTTGCTGGACCTAAATGACAGATTCCTTCAATGCTGAAGGTTTATAGACTCAGGCGGGAATGGAGGAGTCTCGGCATTTTATCTGAGCTATCGCTTAAATAAATTCCTGGTAAAGAATGAAGTCACACAATTTCTCCGAATCTATAGTGGAAAGACTACAGTAGAGAAGGTGTAAAAAGTTACAAAAAGGTTATATATATATATATTTTATATATATTTATAAATATATATAAAATTTCGAATATACCACTGATATCAAGCATTTATGTTATGTTTGTTTTACTTTCTTCAAACATCTTAAAATTACACATGGGTTAATTTAAATGCATGTTCCTTAATTTAGTGTGAATTTTCAGTGAAATGACTAAATGTCACACACACAAAGAATCATCTGTATTAACCTGTATTTTTAAGCCATTAGAAGACACGCATCAATCAGATTATAGACGTGTAATATTGTATATTGATGTACTTACCACTCCCCAGCCCTAATGGCCATGTTGGGGATACCATGGTGGTCAAGCAGAGGGTTTGGGGGTAACAAGATGGTTCAGCAAGTGAAAGGAGCTTGTCTTCTGATCAAGTTCAATCCCTGCAGCCCACATGGTGGAATGAGAAGCCCTCTCAAGGTGTCCTCTTACCTGCATTCAGTCACAAACACACACAATAATAATAAATAAAATAAACTACATAAAAAACCCAGTGGTTTCCACTTTTGTGTGTCTTACAATCTGTTAAGGAAGACATTTATGGAATAAAGAATACATATATATATATATATATATATATATATATATATATATATATATATATTTGGAAGTATTCTTGAATATGACACACCAAAATTTCAAATAATGAAAGAAAAGATAGGCAAGAGGAACTGCATCAACATGAAAACTTTTGTGTATCAAAGGTATCAAACTAGCAATAGAGTGAAAATGATTGATATAATAGAGGAAATATGTACAAGTCATGTATCTGGCTGAGGATTAACATTTGGAATATTAACAGACATTTCTCCAGTGATACACAAATGATGACTACGTACATGGAACCCTTCATTGAACGTTGACGTGCACGAGTGAAATGCAAGCCAAACCTGCATGAGGTACGATCCCACACACATTAGAATCAATATTTAAGACACAGCAACAGAAAGCTAACTGTTGGTGAGGATGGAGAGAAAAACGGAATCCTGTTAGTCACTAGTGGGAATACAATGCGGTGTGTATCTCCTATGGGAAGTGGAATGATGGATCCTCAAAAAAGTAAACACAGAATTACAGTATGATCCAGCAATTTTACTTCTAGACACACAACTCAAAATCACTGAGAGAGGGGATTGGAAGAGAATACAGCCATGTTCACAGCAGTATTCTAACATAAACAAAGGGTAGATCACTCATTCGCTCATTCGATTGATGACTAAATGCACACAATGTGTATATACATACAATGGAATATACATGCAATGGAACATTATTCAGCCTTAAAAGGAAGTAAATTCTGACTCATTAGCACACAGAGGAGGCCTGAAGACACCATGCCAGCCGCCCAAACAGTAAATATTGGCAGATCCATCTAAATGAAATACCTAGAGCAAGAGTGAAGTTCTTAGGGCTAGAAAGTGAAATGGTGCTTACTGATATCTAGCGGGAGGAAGAAGACCTATGAGGTGTACAGAAACTGCTTCAAAAGTGGATATTTGATTCTTAAATGTCTATTCAATGGGTAACATTGAATAGTACACCTTTCTTGACACGTATAATTGCATCCATTTTTCTCACATCAAAATCCTTCATTCATGACTTTAACAAATTTACTCATTTGTTTTAGCTCATAATATACATAAAGTTGTTATTGAATTATAATACAATCACTAACAATAAAACAGCATGTCATTTTTTTAATGCCTGTAAGTGCTTATGGCTACAAAGTTTCACTCTGAAAAATAAGGTTTCCAGAGAAGAGAGATGGCCGAGATGCAACAATGTAACACCACAAAAGAGGGAAGGGACGGCCAGGGATGAACCGGTTAAACCTGGCCAAAAAGACGGGAAATGTTTTTTAAACAAGCAAGACAAAAACTAAACTATATGCCAAAGATTCATTTGGGTGTTAAAATGATTTGCCAGCTCAAAGAAATGATTACTATAAAACAAAGGTAAGGGATATTTATTTAGGGGAGAGGTGTGTGGTTCAGACGAGGCTGTATGGAAATAGTAACATTCTGTTTTATTTGCTTTGTGTAGTTTTCTAGGTCTTCATTTTGTTTGAATAATAAAAGATGACATGATTAAGCATCTAAATCTTTTTGAAACCTGGTCTCTTGTAGCCCAGGATGACCTTGAACTTCTGGACCTCCTGTCACCGTCTCCTGAGTGCTGGGATTATGAAAGCGTGCCACCACGGCTGCTGGTTTTTATTCAGTGATGGGGATCGAATGCAGGACTCTGCGCAAGCACTCTGACAGCTGAGCTACATCCCCAGCCCTCAAGTGTTGACTTCTGACTAGCATTTTATTATCTAGATTCTCTTGTCTACCATGCACAATCTCATCCTACAATTCAGCTGTGCAATTTGCTTTATGCCCGGTCTTTATTCTTAGGTATGCATAAGTTACATTCCTAAAATCTCTGTTACTCATTTCCATGTCCAAGGTGAGCTTCATAATGATTGGTTTTAGTGGCTGCCTAAAGGCTTTTCATTTATGGCTGGGCTTCTGGGCTATGCTCATGCCTATAGATGATACCTGCCGGACTCTGCTGTTTTAATTACATAGTATGCTTAAATGCAAAAAAAAAAAAAAAAACACACAAGAGATTGCATGTTATATTGTATGTACAGTGAGACATTTGGCTGTCCAGTGTTGAAGTCATGGAGAACCATAGTGTTATACAAGGCAAAGAAGATTCCTTTACTAAAACTAACCTGAGAGTACCACTGATTGTGGTAGATGCTATACAAAAGACGGGCAGTGAACTGGCAAGCCAAACAGTTCAAAATAAAACTCTTCCATGAAATAGCCATCATCTTTGGATCACCTCTCTGGGTCAGCCATCATCGCCAAAGTATAGGTAATAAAATCTACTGCAGGGGCTACTGTAGAGATAAATGAAGTGATGATCTACGACAGCCCCAAACACCATGCCGGACTGGGGAGGCATCAAGGACCTTCTTAGAGAGACTTTGTTCCTTACACTTAGCTCTACCAAGGCTTCTCCAGTCTTGTATAATATTAGAGGGACCAGCCTTAATATTATACATCCCAGGGGCTCAGGAGAGAACTGCTAACAGTGAGGACTATTTTCGGGAAATAGAATCTCAGCACACCGAGCTCTATAGTCCACTTGCTTTAATTCCTCTGGGATAACATCCTTTATACACAGCTTCAGTTCTGTTCTCCTGCCTAGCTCCTTTCTTGCCTGATTTCTCTCTATATTTATCTATCTACATAAAATCCTCCTTATCCCTCTCTGTTCTCTGTCTCTCTGTTCTCCACATTCCTCCTAAGTCTCCCAGGAATCCAATTATAAACCCAAGCAGTAGCAAGCCCCTGGTCAAGCAAGTTCACCAGGCTTGAATTCTACAGGGTCATAAAGGTAGGTAAGAATTTTCCTCAGGCAGTGACCACCAGGCTTTCCTTTACAATCCAAAATGGGAGTGGTAAAAGAGGAGATCAACTGAGTGCTAATGACCAGTTAGTATATCAAAAAGGGGATCTATGTGCTCAGTCTACATTCCTAGAAGTGGTTAGGTAAGAAGTTGGGGGTCTATTAGTAAGGTTGTATAAGAAAGGAGGGTCTCACCCTAAATTGCACAAGAAATAAAGCGATCCATCTGACTTAGGAGACAGGTGTTTCATATGGCCTTGGATGCTTGATAGGCATTTTAGATAAATACACTGTTAGGAGTTCTTGGAAGCACACAAGAAAATCATTTTAGGAACCAGCTAATACACACACACACACACACACACACACACACACACACACAAAAGCTAAAATATCACCAAGACTCTTTAAGCCATGGCTTCACCTTTGGAGAAATCCTTGACTTTTCCAAGTAGTAGCTTTTGTGAAAGTAGCTGAATTCTACTATGTTTTCCTGTGGCTTGCAGCACTTCGGAAAGTATTTGTGCCATGCGGATGCATCTCTAAGGTAACTCCTATGGTTCTCATCTAAACAGCCAATTCTTACAATCTCCTCTGTGACTCTTAAACCTACCCCAGCTGTTGTCTTCAGTGGGTGACTGCTGACTCTGCCTCCAGTGTTTCCGCCCTCATATACACTGACTGAATCCTTTGTATGTGTGCTCACACACACACACACACACACACACACACACACACACACGGCTCCCTGCAGCCTATACTGCTCAGTGCACACAGGCTTGTATAGGTGGATCTCCAATCTCAGTTGCAAAAATACAAACACACCCAGGCTCTGGTTCACACTGACCCAATAAATAAAACTCATTCCCCGCTTTGTGCTCAGAGCCATTTTAGATATAGGTATAGGTGTCAAGCTGGGACAAAATTGTCCATTCTGTGATTCAGTAGGGATGTAATTCAACATACAGGAAGAATGGGCTTGAAGCAATTCATTTCAGAATCAAACCCATTCATTAAAAGCACAGGAAAAACTATGAGTAGTATAAACCCATTCATTAAAGCACAGGAAAAACTACGAGTAGTATAAACTCATTCATTAAAAGCACAGGAGAAACTACGAGTAGTATAAACCCATTCATTAAAAGCACAGGAGAAACTACGAGTAGTATAAACCCATTCATTAAAAGCACAGGAGAAACTACGAGTAGTATAAACTCATTCATTAAAAGCACAGGAGAAACTACGAGTAGTATAAACCCATTCATTAAAGCACAGGAGAAACTATGAGTAGTATAACCTGCCTAGCAAAGAACATTTGCTCGACTGTAGGCAGACTGACACCTAATGAGCATGAGTGTAGGAAGCAAACGAAGCCCTGTGAGAAATGTTTGTTCGACATGGGCATGGCTTTGCCAAGGACCACAGTCCCTCAAACACAGGAAAGTAGCAAAGCCTTCCTCAGGTGAGGCTCAAGGGGTTAGCAAAGCCTTGCTATGGTCTGTATGTGGATGGTGACTGTATGCAGAAAGTGTCCACCATAGCTCCCCCACCCCTTGTTTATTCCCTGGAGACTATTCCCTTACGCAGACCACTCCTACTAAGGTTAGCTGAACCTGTGTCTTCATGCTGATGAACGCAGTAACCCAGCCTCCCTGTTCAAGTGGACACAGTAAACACTCTGAGCCTTCAGGGGGCTATGGCTTCTCCCTCCATGATCCCAGACCAGTCAACCTCAGCTTCTTGTGTCTGTAATTTCTTCATTCCCTTGTCAGCCCAAGTCAGGGTTATGGGATCCAAACTAGGCAAGGACAACTAGCAAACAGGGCTAAGCTGCAAGTCTCTGGATCCTTTCAAACACCCTCAACCAGATAGCAGAGGGCCATAGAAGGAGTACTGAAGGATGATGGGAGCATGGCTCTAGCAATATCCTTCTACAAGGGACTGGCAGGAGCAAGAAATCAACAGTCTTTCCCAGCCCTAGATACACACACAAAAAAATGCCTGGGCACACATGATAACATGGATTTGGGCTGTTCATGAGGACATAATACTTATAAAAAATATATGGGCATGTACACTAATGCACCTATACCTACACACACACACACACACACACACACACACACACACATGCACACACACACATACACACACACACACATACACATACACACACAGATTGTGGCAGTGTGCATCGTTAGTATCAAGGAGTTAGAGTGCTTCAAACATGAAGACTGATAAACATTTGAGGTAGGGGACATGCCAGTTACCCTGATCTTGTCCTTATGAGCTGTTCCTTGCAGAGTTTTAGACTTGACTGGGTCGATGCAGAAATGAGGAAAGAACAGACACACAGACACCCGCATAGAAAAGCTGGGATCAGATGAGCTCTGTGCTCTGATGGAGTCACACAGTGGCCTAGAAACTCAGTATGTTTACTGTATGCTGTTTATTATAAACCTCTGACCAAGGAGGTAGGTTGGTTGTATACGGTTGAAGGAGAGAGCTAGTTTATTATATCCAGCTGAATAAAGAGGGGTCCCGTTAGCTCGTCTCAGTAGGAGGTCTCTGGACGTGGCAGTCATGGGGAAGAAGAAGCTGTGGTTGACAGTTTCTGCATACACTGGTTTTAGGTAAAGGCCAATGGTTCCTCAATCTGTCCTTGGATCAGGAGAAGGCTCTGCCATTCCATGGGTCTGAGTCCTTGGGGTCCTTGACATGATGCGCTCATGTGAATAATACACGTTCACTCAGGACTTTACCTGTCCTTCACAATTATGCATTGTATAGGTGTATTCAAATGTCGTCACATTATGCTGTATAGATATGTAAATTGCAATCATCAACTAAATATATAAATGCTTAAAGGGATGATCTTATGAACTACCATGACTAATCATCGCATAATGCATATATCTGTTGAAATACTACATGATATTCTGTATACATGTAGAATTTTATGCATAAAATGTTTAAAATACATGAAAAAAATTTCTTTTGGTTTTTTCAGACAGAGCTTCTTTGTGTAGCCCAGGATGTCCTGGAACTTCCTCTGTAGACCAGGCTGGCCTCAAACTCAGATATTTACCTGCCTCTGCTTCCGAGTACATTGAAGGCATGAGCCACCACACCCAATTCAAATTTTTTTTTTTTGAGACAGGGCTTCTTTGTGTAGCCCTGGCTGTCTTGGAACTCACTCTGTAGACCAGGCTAGCTTCAAACTCGAAGCTCTGCCTGCCTCTGCCTCCCAAGTGCTAGGATTAAAGGCATGAGCCACCACTGCCCAGATGGAAAACTATTTTTAAAGGATGAGAAATAGCATTCTAAATTTATTAGCAGCCTCTACCAATCCTAGCTTAAAGAAGGACTGACAGCCAAAAGATTGATCGTGGGGTAGACTTAGATATCCCCTTAAATAAAGAAAATGTTTATTAAGGAAACAGTGGTAGGGCTATAGACTTCCTTCACTCTTTGTCTGGACAGTTTGTTACTTGGTTTGAAGTCACCCCAAGGTTCTGATTCTTCGGGAGGGAGGGAGAGAAAACAGACTAGCATGTGGCTACCAATTATACCCACTATAGCCTCAGCTCTGCCTACAACATTTCTCAACCATCATAACAATGATGCTAGTCACTTTTGTGTCTCTGTGATCACAATGCTGGTCAGAGGTAACTTAAGGGAGGTAAGATTTATTTCAGCTCACGGTTGCAGAGGGCTCAGTTCATCATGGCAGTGGCAGGGGTGGAGGTGGGGGAGAGAGGCAGGACATGGTGGAGGTGCTTGAATCATGACCATGTGAATACGTGGCTGAGGCTGTTCACATCACAGTAGACCAGGAAACAGAGCAAGATAAGAAGTAGGGGAAGTTAACACATCTCAAAGACCCGCCCCAGTAACCTACTTCCTTCAGATAGGCCCATCTCTGAAAGGTTCCACAACCTTCCAAAATAAGAACAGTAACATCCACTGAGGATTGGGTGGGGGTACAAAATATGAGCCTTGGAGGACCTCTCAGATTCAAATGATAACAGCAACCCAATGAGATATGTGGGTGCAATATTCCTATGCTATACCACAGACCATGCAGCAGATCTTAAGCATCCTTTGAAGGTCATACTGCGGTGCAAATCCAGACTTCATACTCTGAGTGCTTAATGGAACAGAAATAAGGGCCAAGTCCGGGTTGGTTCAGCCTTGTAGCTATTCCACACAAAAGGACATGATCTCACAAGGCTAGTTATAAACCCAAGTCCTGGATTTGTTATCAGTGGAGTTATCTGGGTCTATAGGAAGAGCTAACCATCTTAACCAAGCAAGGCAGGTATCTGTCATCTCCTACTGACAGACCACAGGTGGGCAAACACCGAGCAATTAATTGCCCTCTCTACTTATCCCAGCATGTATGTATAGTATACCACATATGCCCAGATGAGTGCCAATTATTTCCTGGTGGCCCAGGAGGAGACTAATTGCAGAGATGAGAAATTTGAGAGGTTCTCATTCAGGATTCTAAGAGATTCAGCTCTGCCTGGCAGCTCATTCATTCAGTCATCCCACAAATACTTATTAAACTCCCAATGCATGGACAACATACACACACAATCTTCTTGGTGTGTAACTATATACAGACATCCGCTACTAGTTTCTAAGAATTTCATACCAGTTTCTCCAGTTGGTTCCTGCTGCATGTTGTGAGTAACTGAGTTGATAATGTTATGCCATCTACCTATCTATCTATCTATCTATCTATCTATCTATCTATCTATCTATCTACCCATTCATCCATCTGTCATTATATCATATCTATCTATCTATCTATCTATCTATCTATCTATCTATCTATCTATCTATCTATTATCTATCTATCAATCAATCATCTACTTATCATCATATCTATCATCTCTATCTATTATATATCTTTCCATCTATCATATCTATCTAGCTATCATTTATCCATCCATCTATCATATCTATCTAGCTATCTATCCATCTATCAACTGGCTATCTAACTTACTATTTATTCTTTTATTTTGGCTTGCTATATACTTCACAGTCTCACTCCTTCGAAACCAAAGCTAGAGAAGTTCCTATCTTTGTGGACAGTCCCTTCACCTTCTTTTCCTGGCTCTAGCAGCCCAGACTAGAGGGGCCCCCACTATACATGGGGCTTTCTTTGTTCAATACGCTTGGAAGCACAAGTGAGCTCTGTATTGCCACCCTTTCTGCAGGGTAGCTGGGGCGCCTAGAAGCTACTCTCGCAGCCTTGCACAGCCCCAGGACCGCCCAAAGCACCAGCCATGAGCTTTGTTCCTCGAGCGTCTCGAGAAAAAACTTTGATTTCATGGGGATGATTATTTTTATTCTTGCCCACTCAAGGATGAAGCCCAAGGAACAAGAGGTTCCCCCTTTCAGAGGCATCACAATGGCTTACCTCCAGCCAAACCCATGGGTTTTTGTTTTTTGTTATTTCTGGGTTTGGTTGGGCCTCTCTTAGAAACCATTACTATACAACTTACTTAAAGAAAGAGCGGGAGGATTGGGTCTAAGAAACTCAGATGGGGAGGGGGTAGAGTTGAAGGGGGTGGGTGTGGAGCCCAGCAGCTGGGGCGGGGGGAGTATGTCATCAGAAAAAGTGGGACAAGAGCACATTAATGTCACCATGCAATCTGAATTGATTCCATTTTGTAGTGATGTTTTCAGTCTATTGCAAAGATGAAATATTCCAAGATTGACTTTTGGAGACACCTAAAGAATTGGGACTTTGCATGAAATTTTCAGAAGAAGAAAGACAACACACACACACACACACACACACACACACACACACACACACAAAGAAAGAAAGGGAAGGGTGACTTTTATCCTAAAGTCATTGTAAATCCAAAGCAGGCTTTTATCCTCCACAGTTAAATAAGAAGGAAAGAAAAAAAATCACGAATACCAACATTTGAGGTACAAAGACTGTCATGGACCAGTGGAAGTTTGCAAAATTATATGTAAATGACGCCCCCCCCCTTTTTACTGTGTGGCCGTGTGCACTCCAAAGCTAATCCTAAAGAGAAAATCTACTTAGCAAAAGAAAGTTTTGTCTAATTTGGTTAACAGTTGAGAACTGACAAAAATGTTGAATATATTAATAATTTATATTTCCAGGGTAACCCTATATCTTTAATGCTTCACTGCCAAGGGGAATTCAGAATGGCTTAATGCCCGAGGTGGGAGGGAGGGCTACATTTGAAAGGCTTTCTTCATATTCTGTATCCAGCGCTGTTGAAAATGGGTGTAAGACATGTGTTGCAATAATGGGACCATCCATTCTCTCATTTCTGCATAATTCATTTTTATCCCATATTGCCCCGTGTGCACTTGCTGCCCAGGAAGGCCTCCTGCTTCCCTACGCGTTCACACTCCGGCTCTTACCAGTTTGTAGGGAGGAAGACAGTTCATGTTTCATAGACACATCATTTCAAGAACCTCCTCCCTGCAAGATCCTTACTAAAATGTAAAGATCCCCCCCACCCACTCCCACCCCCATTGTATATACATTGCAATGTGATGAAAGGTTTTGTTTGCCTCTGTGGCATGAAGTTTAATGGTCTACAAACGACAGGTCATCCCATTTCATGACCTTGGTAAACAGAGTAGGTCAGACCTCTGGCAGGCCCTCCCTTAAACCTTGTGTGAGAAAGGAAATAAGTCAATTTACTACTCTCCAGCTAATCGGGGAGAAAAGTCACCTTACCCTCCTTCAGCTAAATGACTCTTAGAAACAGGAAAACGGTGCTACACAACATTAAATTATTTGTTTAAAGGGCACCAACCTTAACAGGACCAGTATTCAAACGGGGGGGGGGGAATCAATGATGGAAAAAAAAAATCAGTTTTCACTCTCTGACCTGGCAGATGCTTTATTTTGCCTATTGATATAAAACAACATGGAAGTCAGTTTTTCTGTTTGGATCTTAGAAAAATGGGAGTGTGGTCTGCTATTTTAAATGTGCCATTATTTTGTGGACAAAGCCCACATCCCCTGGAAATGAAAACCACACGATTTCTCGAAGAATCACAGTCTTTTGCAAAACCACAAATGCCTGAAAAATAACCGGCCAAGTCCTCCTTGGACACATTTCTCACCACGCTCTGCACGGAGGGAGAGGAAAACCAAAATTTCCGCCTAGAGAAGGGCTGAACCTTTCTCCCCAGACCTGAGAGCTCCAACAGAGGACCCAGCTTTTGGATCCAGTGCCAGCGTCATCAGGGGAGTTCCGGGGGAATCGTGTCTTCCACCCAGATATGTGCTGGCTTCTGCTAGGCTCGCCTAGAGGCCTCCCTCCCCGCCCCCGCAGCCGGGTGGATTGGTGCGTAAAAGGCAATGCCCTCTTCCCTGAATCCTCTGATGTCCGTGATTGTCATCCGAAGGAAGAAAACAAACTATGAATGTTGTTTCTAAGACATAACTTAGAATGTTATTTGCTTCACTCACTCTTTTTTTTTTTTTTTTTTTTTTTTTTTTTTAACACAGAGACTTACTGAAGCTGTGAACTCAGCTACTCATTAGGTGGGCCTGGGGTTTGTGGTTTCCTAAAACAGTGGTTTGTGTGAGGTCGCCTTGAGGTAAGAAGGGCCTCCAGGTCCCAGGTAGCACAAGCTGGCCCAAACTAGGGGTTGTCTTTTGATTTGCATATTCTGAGAATCTAAGGCCCGGTTCCAGGCTTCTGCACTGGGTAGGGCGTGAGCACCCCAGGAGCCCTGTCTCCTACCCCTAAAGGACACCTCTAATGTCTGCTTAAGCTTCCATTTATCCTCCCTCTGCCTCAGACTCCGCAAAGGTCCTCCTCCTCTGCCACACTGTTGAATGTTATCATCTGGACTCCTAGCAGCTGCGTGTTTCCTTCCAAGACACTTGGAGTGGATGGTTTGTGGATGAGCAGAAGGTAACAAAGAACTCCATTTGTGGGTCTTTAGCACAAAGTATTTATTGTCGGGGAGGTCCTTCAGAAGGCTAATTGGCTCTTGGCGCTGTCCCATCCAGTTTTTGTTGGCACGCTATTTACACATGTACAACATATACAGGGTTTGTCTCAAGCCACCACCAAACCGCAAAGTAATCTAGGCAGTGGGTGGGTGTCAGAGCACGGGAGGGTGCTGGGGCGTGTGCAGGTTGAGGGCGTTGGGATGGGCATGGCCGATCAGATTGAGGTAATGCCGGTCCAGGCCCTGCATCGGAGCTAAGAAGGGGCTGTGCTGCTGCGCGGGGCTGGGGAGAGGTACCGGCGGCGCGCTGGACAAGTAAGACAGGGCTGGACTGCGGGCCGCGCCATGAGGCCAAGGCAGTGACCCCGGGGTAGCCCCCTGCGGGAACACCGTGGCCTCCCCCGGGCTGTGGCCTGCGAACTCTGGGCCCGCAGGATAGGAGAAATCCGGTTCCGGGAGCGAGAGCGGCGGGAAGGCGGGCTCCGAGCCCAGACGCGCCTTAGATTGCAGGAAGGCGAGGATGCGCGCGTACTTGGTGTCTTTGGTCTCCATCCGCTCCACTGTGGTGAGGTAATGCACCAGGTTTTTCATGCACTCGTGGTAACCGTAGTGGAAATAGTTGGCAAACTCTGCTAAAAGCTCTGCTGGGTTGGCAAGAAAGATGGTAGGAGGAAGGAAAGAAAAAGAGAATGGGTACATCCCTTCCCAGAAGGGTGGGGGACATTTCCATACGGTTTGGGCTAGATTGCCACCTGAGGCTCGCACTCTCCTCTCCTCGGTCTGGAAAAGCTCAAGCGGGAACCTCGGCTCCCTAGGAGCCTGACTACATCCCTGCACCCACCAAACCCCACCGGAGAAGAGCAATAGACCTGCATCTTTAGATGCTCCTCCTAGGCACCTAGCAGGTGCATTGTCAGGACAGGCCCAGGCTACTCCGCTCTAGCCGACCGCTCCAGGCCAGGACTCTCCTTCGCTCCCAGGCCCCAGGTCCCTGCGTGGCGCAAGCTCCCTGCCCAGGTTTCCTTTGCCCGAGTCAACGCCCACCTTTTTCCCTTCCCCGGGGAAAATCCGCAGAGTGCAGAGCTCGGAGGTACTGAACTGTCATCTCCAGGATCTCCGCCTTCTCCAGTTTCCCGGAACTCTGTAATAGGAGAAAGGAAGCTCGCGGTGGCCCACCCGTGGCAGAGCCACGCAGCTGCTGAGCCGCACTGTCTTCTGCAGAGGACCAGCCAGGACGATGCCCGCGCCAGAGCAGCAAGAGCTCAGGTCCCCGGAGAGGGGCCAGTTCCCTAAGGCCAGCCGTGGCTGCAGAGGCTTGGGGGCCCCACAGAGAGGGACAGTGGAGAGTTCCTAGCACCGCAAACGTTACCTGTTTCGCCAGGGCCATGGGGACTGTCTTGCCCAGCTCGTTCAAGCAGCGGTTGATTCGGTCCCTCCTCCGCTTTTCTATCACTTTATGAGAAACCGGGGTTCTCTGTAAACAGAAGTTTTTACGTTTAGGGTGACTTTGCCCAGGGAGTAATTCCAAGGCTGTGTGCCATAGGGGGTTCGCTAATTCGCCAACCCTCACCAGACCTGCCCGCCCTACTAGACCTAGAGAGCTCTGTTCCCTGGAGCCCGTGCAGGCTCGCTTGCCCTTTCAGCCTCCCTACACATCCCTGCCACTCAACCGAGCTAAGTGCCAGGGCTTTGAGGAGGTGGCCAACCAACCGTCTAGGGTGAGCGTCTCCTCAACTGAGGACTCTGCTTTCTCTGTCTCTGCCCCCTTTCCAACCCGCTTTGAATTCCTCCACACTTAAAAAAAAAAGTCCTGTGTAGTATGGCACATCTTTGTCATCGATCCAGCCAGGTGGCCGGTTGGTGAGTCATACTCTTCCACCACCAGAGCGCAAGGACTCACTTTGCGTTCCTTGAGCCTGTCTGACATCCTGGTCTGCGTGCGCCCTCGGCAGAGGCGGTGGCGCGAGGCCCTGGTCCACGTTCCACCTCGTGTGCCTCTTTGAATGTCCCAGGTAGACTGCAGCCTCCCAGGTCCGAGGGGGCTGCCTTTATAAAGCAGTCATCTAAGGCTGCCAAGTGCATTCTCACGAGTTGAATTATTCCATAGGATTAGGGATTCTGCGTTTGGAGCATGTATGCATTCAAGGTCAGTTTTAAAGAAGCTAAGGAAAAAAAAAAAAATTAGCAGCCGAGGGGGGCGAGCTGGGGGCAGATCAGCTTTGTTAATCCACGTGGCTCTTCAAAAGACACGTGATCCGTCGGGGAATAGCATTTGCATGGGAACAGCCACCTCGGGAAAAGGAAGCGAGAAACTGGAGCCGGAGGAGCCTCGAGCGCCTGCAGCCATAGCAGGCGCACAGTGCAGGGGCGCAGTGGCTGCGGGCACCGGGGGGCGAGGACCCTCACAAAACAGTGTCGCTTCCTTTAGTCCCACCGCTGAGTCTCACACGATCGCTGTTTACAAATCCCAGCAAGCCCGCCGTCCCAGCGCCGAGTGCGTTTTAAAGCCTGTCCAGAGTCATTAAAGTAATTAAGTAAGCCTTTAATAGGCTGTTCCGCCGGGTTCAAGGGAGAGCTCCTGGAGACGGAGGCGCCCCGTTTGTTCCCAGGCTTTTCTCACACGACTTGGTGACACGTCCATCTCCCCCCTTTTTGTTTACACCGCTTTATTTGTCCGGACATCCCGGCAGGTGTGGGGCTGCGGCTGGCACACGAGGCTCCCGGCTCGCTTCGCCCCTCCCGCGGGCCTTTGGCACGCGACTCTCCCCCCTAGTCCCTGACCAAGTCGTCTGCTTCTTTCTTTTCTCCCCCCTCCCCCGGCTCTCTTTTCCCGGGGAGGAGGGGGGAGATGCTCAATTTGTAGCCTATTATCCTATAGGAAAATGTCCATTGAAAAGTATGAATAGTTTCATTGGGCTAAATTTTAATAATGCCAGGGATGGGGTGGAGGAGAAACAGGCGTGTGTGTGTGTGTGTGTGTGTGTGTGTGTGTGTGTGTGTGTGTGTGAGGGGGGTGGGAGGATTGGGGGGCAACACGGAGGAGAGTGGGTCGAGAAGAAAAGGGGGAATGCAGCTGGCCCAGGCGAGCATTATGCGACGTCACCTGCGTGAGGGGGCGCCTACAGACCCCTATTCATTTGCCTAATTTTGGTCAATTTAACAAACTTCAGGAGAAATTATTGTGGCTTTGTCAGGGAGGGTGAAGCCTTCTGATCGAATTAACAGCATGTTTTGATCCGGTAAATGTCATTAGAAAGGGAGAAACAATCACGCTTAGAGGGCTCTGGGTAATGCGCCCAAGTGGAGACGCCAAAGCGCACGGCTCACAAAGGAAGCAAGTAGCTGCCACAGGGAACTTTTGTACCCGCCCATCGCCCAAGTTTTGACACAAAAAGGCATTATTTCATACTTGAATACATTTAATCCAACGATTGTCTATTTTTTGCAAACATATTTTCACAGCATTGTTAACTTTTTATGTCCCCCTCTCGCGGGCGCCTTTCTTAACGTTTGGGGGCGGGAGAGCGCAGACACTTTGGGCATCAATATTTGTCACTGAAAAGGGCCCCGTGAAGTTAGGGAAGTTGATCTCTTTTTTATGGTTTTAGAAAGCGAAAATATCGGGGGGAGGAGGAGGGAGGGAAGACAGGGACAGAAACCCAGAAGGAAATTTGCTGGACGGGCCCAATGGGAAGGAGGGGGTGGTGGCTCCTGGGAACTCTCCGCCCGCTGCGCCTCTGCCTAGAGCCTGATCCGCAGCCCCAGGCCTCTACCCACCAACCTCTGGATGCCGCCTCCGGGAGTGTGTGGTGGTGGGGTCGGTGTGTGTGTGTGTGTGTGTGTGTGTGTGTGTGTGTGTGTGTGTGTGAACTTTCCTGCAGATGAAAACAATAAAATAATCTTGAAAACAATAAAAGTGATCTTTGTCTTATGACTTATTCCAGAGCCACTGAGTTCTCGCCTGTTCCTAGTCTTTCTCCGCTGGGAACAAGAAGAACCTTCCTTCCGGTGTCTCTCCAGTCCTTTTGCCCCACACCACTAATTGCTAGACAACAGCAGGCCGGAGGCTTATCCCTTTGGATGAGTCCTTGCCAGAGGTGGGTAGCGTGGATCCCTGCTTCCTGGCAGCACCTGGGAAGCTCCAGGGCGCAGAGCCTCTAGGAAGCAGCCGCCAACTCCCTGGTGCCTGGAGGCTGTGGGAATCAGTCCGCACCCAGCACACTAGGGAGCCCCAGTTTTGGTCGTCGGTTTTTGTTGTTTGTTGGTTTTCTTTTTCTTTTTCGACTTCCTTCATGTCAGATCGGATGGGACCCGCCGGACCTTCTAGCAGGTTGCTTTGCCAGCCGCGTGCTCTCTTTAGGGTTGTCCGTCTTAGTATATCCACTGGCACACAAAGGGATTAAACAGGAACCCTTATCGTCCAAATCAGCTAACTTGAATGGGTAAAAGGGAGCGCGCACTTCTCGCCTCCCCCCCCCCTTTTTGCCAGCCGACTGGGAGTTGATCCTCTTACTGCTGGTGTTAACTCCAGCTGCAGGCACGTTCCTCAAGCCAAATTTCATTCCATGCAAGCTGTTTAATTTTTCCTGGCTTGATGTCGGCCAGGGACGGTTTGCCCAGAACTAAAAGTTCCTTCTTGGGGTGGTTGAGCTGGGGGTGGAGTGAGGTGGATGGGTGCAGAACCTGAGCACAGGTGCGGTGTTCGCCCTGGGCTTAGTGGTTGCTACCTGAGAGGTCCTAACGTCTCTGCGTTGTGATTGGGGAAAGGATGCATTTTTGCTCGTCCTTGCGGCATGTCTGAACCACATTCCCTGAAAAAGGGGGCGCCTCACTGACTGTCGCTTTTACTGTCTGTCTTGGGGGTGCTCATCAAGGCTCCCTGGGTCTTGAGGTGGTTTCCACTCAAGATGAGAGCCGAGTGGTGATGAGCAGTGTCTGGGGAGCCAAATAGCCTGTTCAAACACCAGCTACACTCCTGCCCACAGAGCCAGACACCGGGTGAGGCTGAGTCTCAGCTGTGCCTCAGTTTTACTCTTCTGTAAAATGGAGACAGCATCGTGTCTACTATGCTGCAAGGCTGTCACTGGGTGAAATAAGGGAACAGAGACAAGGCGCTCAAGGAGGCCTAATTACTCCGTTTATTTTTATTTTTTTTTGCCAGTAGATTCTTCTGCGGTGGCTTTTCTATTTTAGCAGAACTGTAGGTGTTCACTGTTAAGAACTTTCACTCACTTCGTAGTGGACTTCTCTTTCTCCTCCTCTTCCTCCTCTTCTTCCTCCTCCTTCTCCAAAAGCATTGCTGTCCCTGAAAAACCCAGACTTCTCCTAAAATCGTTAAATTTAGCCTGTTAGGTAAATGAATGTGGAGGTGGCCTTCGGGCTCCCCTCTCACAGACTGGCATCACCCAGTGCTCTCTGGCCAGTTCTTCCTGTGTGCATGTAAGACTGGGGGAGGGGAAGAGTTCCAAGACTACAGATATGTCAACACAGTCATTCAGAAATGAGCGAGGTATCCCGCCAAGAAGGGCGGACATCTGCAGAAAGTCAGACCACTGGTCAAAGGATACATGTTTACAGTTAGAGGGGGAAGAAAGGTTCAACAGGTAACTGTGGTTCGTGTTGATACATTGTATATTTGAAAGTACCAGGGCAGTGGTTCTCAACCTGGGGATCGCTACCCCCAACGTGGTCCAATGATCCTTTCCCAGGGGTTGCCTAAGACCATCAGAAAACACAGATATTTACATTACAATTTACAACAGCAAAATTACAGGTATGGAGTAGCAAGAAAAATAATTTTATGGTTGGAGGTCACCACATGTGAGGGACCGTATTACAGGGTCACAGCATTAGGAAGGCTGAGAACCACTGTTCTAAGGAAATACATATTTAATGTCTGTATCACAAAATTATAGCCATGCTTGGTGATGTATTGCTAATTACATGGACCAATTCTCTGGTGTGTACAGTTATCCTACTGTATCTGAGGACTCTATATCCAACCATGAGGAGGGTTAAGATGTTAGGGGTGGGACTTGTCCATACTGAGCATGTCTAGAGACTTATTTTGTTGGGGGTTTATTCCATAAACCATCTAGTGTAACATCCATTTGCACAATGTTATATTGTATTGTGTAGTCTAAGTAATCAGTCTAGAGAGGATTTAAAGTATATAGGAGGTATCTTAGGGTTTCTGTCTTGGTGAAGAGACACCATGGCCACAGCAACTCTTATAAAGGAAAAAAACCCATTTATTGGGGTGGCTTACATTTTCAGAGGTTTAGTCCATTATCATCATGATGCGACATGGTGGCATGCAGGCAGACATGGTGCTGGAGAAGTAGTTGAGATTCCTACATCTTGACTTGAAGGCAACAGGAAGTGGTCTCAGACACCGGGCATGGCTTGAGCATAAAGACCCCAAAACCTGCCTCCACAGTGACACCCTTCTTCCCACAAGGCCACACCTCCTAATAGTGCCACTCCCTTTGGGGGCTATTTTCTTTCAATCCAGCACAGGAGATGAGGAAAGAGATCAGCAAGAGGGAGACAAGAGAAATGAAGGAGGCCAAGGATTGGAGAGGAAGGAATAAGAATAAAACATGACATTTATGTATAAAAATGTCGTAATGAAACCCAGTACTCATGTGCTAATTTTAAAACACAAACAAACCAAGCAGAGGCAGAGTTTTTCTTTCCTGACTGTTTGCTCCCAAATAACCAATACAGAGGCTTAATATTATTTATAAATGCTCAGCTGATAGCTCAGGCTTGTTACTACTAGCTAACTCTTAGACTTAAATTAACCTATAATTTTTATCTATGTTTAGCCATGTGGCTTGGTACCTTTTCTGAATATGACATTCTCATTTTACTTCTTTGCCAGCGACTCTCTGGCTCCTCCCTTCTCCCCATCATCCTTAGTTTGGTCGCCCCTCCTATACTGGCCAGTCAGCATTTTATTAAGCCAATTCAAGTGGTAAATCTTTACAGTGTAGAAGAGGATTATTGCACAGCAACCAACCAACAAACACAACAAAATCAGGGCTGAGAATGGAGCTCAGCTGGTAGAGTGCTTGCAGGGTATGCAGGAAGCCCTGGGGTTGATCCCCAACACCACACAGATGGTGCATGGTACACAAGCCTATCACCTCAGCACTCAGACCTGAAAGCAGGACTGGAAGTTCAAGGTCATCCTCAGCCACATAGGGAGCTTGAGGCCAGGTTAGCATACTTAAGATCCTGTCCCCCCTGAAACAACTATACAGCAGATATACAAATGCTATTCAATTTTGTGTAAGAGAACTTACGCATTTGTGAATTTTGATTTCTAGGGTGTCATGGAACCGATACCTCATGGATAGTGAGAGACAAAATACCTTGTCTGCCATGGTTTATTTCCAACAGTCAATAGGATTGGAATGTTGCTCCTCCTCGGGGTGATGGTAAAGGGAGAGGGTGGGACCTTTAAGAAGTAGAGTCAGGGTACTGGAGAGATGGTTCAGTGGTTAAGAGCGCTGACTGCTCTTCCAGAGGTCATGAGTTCAATTTCCAGCACCCACATGGCAGCTAACAACTATCTGTAACTAAAAGATCTGACACACTCACACAGACATGCACACAGGCAGAATATCAATGCACGTAAAATAAAAATTAAAATAAAAAAATGGAGTCAGTGGGAGGTCCTTTGGTTATTGGAGGCATGCACATGGAGGTAGCTCTCATGGGGCCCCTTGGCCATTCCATGGAGAGAGTTGCTATAAGTTGAGCCTTATCTTCATTCAGCTCTGCCTCCTGCATCTAGTTGTGACCTGTCCCTGCTGTCTAGGTTCCCTCTTGGTCACTTGCCATGGTGTCACGTTTCTAAGAGTCCCCACCAAGACTGGGGAGATGCAAGCCTTGAACCTCCAAAACTGTCAATAAAATCAGCATCTTTTCTTTCTTATGCTAACTCCCCCAGATATTTCATTACAGTAATGAAAGGCTGATGAATTTCATGTTGTTTATTATAAATATACCCAAATTAAATGTCATTGTTAAAATAATTCATTTTGGAAAAAGCAAGATTAGAAACAAGGCTATTTAGAAATTAAGGCAATGCCACTTAAATATTGCTTTGTGCTTAGCTTCCTAGCATCTGAAGATCTCTGTTGAAAAACATACAGCAAACACAAACAATATTCATTATTGTTATTTTACTATATAGTGCTCTAGTTCCATGGTTTCCAAAAACTGGCTGACAGATTCTTTCTTCTTTCTGTCAAATTTAGAAACAGAGTTGGGAGTGTGGGAAGAAAGAAAATGGAAAGAAAGGAAAAGAAAGGAATGTAATGGTGTATATGGGAACATCTACCAAATTGCTCCAAGGTATCTGGATGACTTCAGTTCCTTCCAGTCTTTACCAGTACACACAGTAGTCTTTCTAGACCAGTGGTTGCAACCTTCCTTCCTAATGCTGCACCCTCTAATACAGCTCCTCATGGTGTGGTGACCCCCAACCATAAAACTATCTTCCTTGCTACTTCATAACTGTAATTTTCCTACTGTTATGAATTGTAATGTAAATATCTGTGTTTTCTTAGCCCTTCTTTGCTACTGAAGGAACAGGAAGGCAAGGTAGCAAGTGAACTAAACTCTGGGGTCTATTCTGCACTGGGGTCCCCAAGCTTCCCTTAGAAAGGGCCCATGAGAGTGCTGAAACCCAATGCCCATGTCAGGGCTGAAGAATCTAATGAACAATAGGGAGGCCCAGGAGGCCCCATGGCCCACAGAAAGCTGCTCTCACCAAGTATTTTACCAAGGATGTGTTGATTTGCTACGTGACCTCCACGGGTGGCTGCCTCAATGACTGTAAAGCAAAGTCCAGTTAGCCCCCTGGGATTTAGGCCTGGCACACATTCTGTGGGTTGTTTTTCTGCCTCCTATATGTGTGAGCACTGTAAAGAAGCATTGGCCAGCCGGGCGGCTGTGGCGCATGCCTTTAATCCCAGCACTCGGGAGGCAGAGCCAGGCAGATCTCTGTGAGTTCGAGGCCAGCCTGGTACCAGGACAGGTACCAAAACTACACAGAGAAATCCTGTTTCAAAGAAAGAAAGAAAGAAAGAAAGAAAGAAACAAACAAACAAACAAACAAACCAAAAGAAGCATTGTCCATGTCTTTGAACCTTCTCCCAGCCCTCTTGTACTTCTCATGAGTTTGGTGATAATGGCAGCATACACTGAGCACCAGTAAAGACCCAGGGCCCAGAAGTAGTCAGCAGCATAGGACTTCTCCCTGCCTTCCCAGGTTCATGTACTAAGAAGAAATACTATATGGTTGTCATTAACACAATAGCCTGAGCAGGACAGTCACTCCATGCATGCCCACTCTAGCATCATGGCATCAGCAATCCCACTGTGTTGGCAACCTATTCCGCAGGCTTTTCTTCCTCAGTACTTAGATTTCTCTGCTCTCTCTGGTCACCAAGCATAGTCTCAGCCCAACAATGACATGCAAGAAGGATGGGGCAACAATGTGGCTGGTCAGGGGCAGGCAAGTGAGTGCTGGGGATGACTGAAGTCTTGCCCTCTGTTTTAGTTAGGGTTTCTATTGCTGTGAGGAAACACCATGACCAAGAGCAACTTGGGGAGGAAAGGGTTTATTTAGCTTATGCTTGCACATCACAATTCATCATCAGAGGAAGCCAGGACAGGAACTTATGCAGGGCAGGAACCTGGAGGCAGGATCTAATGAAGAGGCCCTGGAGGGATGCTGCTTACTGGCTTGCTCCTCGTGGCTTGCTCAGCTTGCTTTTTTAATAATAGAATCCAAGACCACCAGTCCAGGGGTGGCACCACCTCCAGTGGGCTGGACCCTCCCCCATCAATCATTACTTAAGAAAATGCCTTACAAGTTTTCCTACAGCCCAATCCCACGGAGGCATTTTCTTAACTGAGGCTCCCTCCCCTCTGATGACTCTAGCCTATGTCAAGCTGGCATAAAACTAGCCAGCACACCCACCATGAGGACACACAGTGAGTGTGTCTGTATGCCATGCCCAAGACTGCAGGGAAGCAAGGAGTGTGGGAAACCCAGGCTTTCATAGTAACTCCATCTTTATCCCCATCGTTCTTGCATCCCAAGTGGTCCCATCATTTGCTTTCCAGTCACTGGACTGAAAACTCAGGTTTTGCCCTCATGGCGTTTGCAAACGTGGAACCAGCAGCGAGGCCAGGGTGGTAAATCTGCATTTACCACCTCCGTAGTGCAGCAAATGCTCCCAGCGTCTCTACCTCTGCCAAGAAAGCTTGAAAATGCATGCACGCAGGCACACACATGCGCTCAAGCCACGAGAAGCCACTTTGAGCTGGAGAGATGGGTCCGTGGTTTAGAATACTGCCTGCTCTTCCAGGGGACCCGGGTTGGGTTCTCAGCACCCACGTGGCAGCTCACAGCCATCTCTAACTTCAGTTCCAGGGGGATCTGTCACCCTCTTCTGGCCTCCGTGAGCACTGCATGCGCATGGTGCTCAGACATCGATTCAGACAGAGCCCTCGTACATAAAAAATAATACACAATGAATATTTTTTTTAAAACGTTCACCTTTTGAGAGATCCCTTCAGAGTAAAATGATATAACCAGATTTTGTTCCTCTTCAACACCAAACTTAAAGAAGCTACTGAGGCAATAAGCTTTGATTCTGATCCAGATAATCTGGGAAGACCTAGTGAACTGGTGTCCTGTGGCTGCTATAACAAATGACCCCTGATTGGGTGGATTAAAACAAAAAGGTTTTTCTCTCTCAGTCCGGAGGTCAGATGTCTAGATTCGGCATTACTGGGCTGGAGCCATGGTGTCCAGGGGCCCCGGTCCCCAGGAGGGTCTGGAGGACAATTTATTGTTTTCTTCTGCAGTATCAAGGTGGTTTGCTTTCTTGGGCTTGTGACTGTATCGCTCCATTTTCTGCCTCCATGGCTGCATGGCCTTTTCCTCTGTGAGCCACATTTCCTGCTGTCTCCTTGCAGCAATGCTTAAGCTGCATCTGTGTCCCCTCAGGTTTTAATGACACCAAGATCCAGAGCTGAGGTAGGTCATAAAGTCCTTTTCTGTTGTATATGGTAACGTCCACAGGTTCTAAGACTTAGGGTCCAGATTTATTTCAGGAAGATTGTTTATTGTCACATATCAGGTAAAAGGCCACAGTAGAAGCTAAGCTAAGATTTGCCCCTGAGACCAGAAGACAAGGCTTCCAAAAGGTGACAGAAATGTGGACGAGGCCAAGTGAAGAAGGATGAAGATAGAAAAATATGTTCTGTTTCAAAACCTGAGCAAAGCTAACCCATCTCCTCTTCTCTGCCACCTTCTCTCATTGTCCTTTATTGTCCCTCTTGTGTGGTAGGGTCCCTTGTTCGCCAATCTCATATATGCACATTTGCACACAGGCACACACAGACACATGCACACAGACACATGCACACACATAGGCACACAGGTACACACACACACACACACACACACACACACACACACACACACACTGTCTCAATACTAGCTAATTAAGACCCACTGTTTCCTTCACTCTTCTCCATCAGCCTGTGGACCACTGGCCTTTGGAACAGCCCATGCTCATCCCTTCTGGGACTGTGAGTCGGAGGGATTTGAACACACATTCTCTGGGCTCACTGAATGGCCTTCAGCAAGTGGCTAGGCCTTGGTTTTTGCATCTATAAAGCATCAACACCTGTGCCTACCTCTCAGGCTTCTTGCCATGGCTCTACATCAGTGAGGCTTAACCTTCCTAATGCTGCGACCTTTAATACGGTCCCTCATGTTGTGGGGACCCCCAACCATAAAATTATTTCCATTGCTGCTTCATAACTGTAATTTTCCTGCTATTATGAATCATAATGGAAATATCTGATATGCAGGGCATCTGATATATGACCCCTGTGAAAGGCTCATTCGAGCCCCAAAGGGGTCACAACTCATATGTTGAGAACCACTGATCTGTGTGATCATGTTTGTGAAGCTAGGTACTGTCTGGACCATAGAGAATGCACTTATTAAATTCGTGGAGCGGTGCTGACTCAAGGTGTTAGAGTAGAGATGGAACCCAGTTGCTATATTTAAGGAATGTATAGAGTGATACAGACTCGGGGACTGAAAGGCGATAAGCAGGTAGGAGGTGGATTACAGGAAGGACGAAGGACAGTTTACAGAAGGAGATGTGGTGTGACCTAAGTTCTCCTGAGGGACCATTTTCCTCTTCTGGAGCTCCATAACAAATAACCCTCAACTTGAGGACTTCAGACAATGGGGATTTATTCTTATAATACGGGGCTTATGAAGTCTAAAATCAAGATGTCAGCAGAACCACTCTCCCTTTCGAGGCTCTCAGGGAGATTCCAACCCTTTCCTCTCCTTTGGACTTGACTCTGGATGTATAAATGCCTTTCCACACTGTAGGCTGAAAAAGACCATCTCTCTGCTCACCTCCCAGCTGGAACTACATCAAGTGTTTCCCCAGGAATGCCAGAAGCCATGGATGATTCTAAACTGTACAGCAATTCTTTCCCCTATATATACCATGATGGTTCATATTGTCAACTTGGCAGGATCTAGAACCCCATGCCTTTGGGCACGTCTGTGAGGGAGTTTCCAGATTGAGTTAACTGAGGTGGAGAGACCTACCTATGATATGGGTGCTATCACTTCATTAGCTGAGCTCCGGGACTAAATAAAAAGGATGAAGTGAGCTGGCCACCATTTCTCTCTCTCTGCTTTCTGCCAGGTGATACAAGGTGACCAGCCACCTCCACTCCAGCCGTTAATGCCTTCCCTGCCATGAGGGGCTCGATCTCCTCAAACTGGAAGCCACAACCAAGCTCCCTCCCTTCGGTTGCTTCCTGTCAATTATTTGATCATAGCAGTAAGAAAGTAACCAGGAGATTTGCGGGGTCTCTGTGACCACCACGGCCAGCAGAGTAACCATCCACGGGGCAAGAAGGCAGTTTGGTTCAACAAGACTCGGTAGCTGGTGTTGGTTCAGACTTTGGGAGTCTGACCCTGTGTGGTTTATTTTAGGCATGTTTAAGCACAGGAAAATTTGGTGAAAATTTTCTTGGTGATAATTAATTCAACCCTGTGTGCACACTAAAGCTTAAAACATGACAACTTTAAAATTCTTTGTGAAGTACATATGGCATCTTCCATAAAGATGGGTTCTGTAGATTCACTACATGTGACACCTTCCATAAAGATAGGTTCTAAAGATTGACACACTCGTGATAAGGGTCTTGGGGAGGATCCAATGTGGTCTCTCTCGGCTACACAGATAGTGTAAAGGTCATCAGGCTATGAACCATGTCCACTCCCAGCCTTCTGGACAGAAAACAGGTTATGCATCCCTTTAAAGGAACAGCCCTGTGTGTTTAACATTCCTGATTCCCCCTAGTGCTTATCTGTGAGCACAGGAACTTCCATACCCACCACAGAGACTGGGTGGACAGATGGCTCCACAGTAAAAGCACCTGCCCTAGAGGCTGAGGACCCGAGTTCAATCCCCGAGAGCAGCCTGGTGGAATGAGGAGAGAACCAACTCCCACATGTTGTCCTCTGATCTCCCCATAAGTGCTGTGTGTGGCACACACACACACACACACACACATACACACACACACACACACACACACACACACACACACACACACACATACACACACGATAAATAAAGCACATTCCTTAGACTTCAATCATCTGGCCATGGCTTCTGATTGACATATCATAAGGCTTCTGGAATATTTCTTCATGGGTTTCACCCCAAACTCATAATTACAAAGGAACCTTTGCAGGGTGTGGTGGCTCATACCTATAATCCCAGCACTCAGGGTGTGGAAGGGGTAGGATCTCCAGTTCAAGGCCACCCTGGACTACATAGTGGGACCTTGTCTCAAAATAAAACAGAAGTCTTTGATGCCCTGGAGTCTGTATCTTTAAAGAGAAGCCCTCAGGCGATTCTGGTATTCAGGTCTTCCACTCCGTACTTATTTGATATCACTGCTGGACAATGACCTGCACCTAATAAAGGTTATGTTACAGTTATGAACTTACAGGATAACAGGAGAAGTCTTCTTCTGAGTCTTTTATGTCATCTGAGTCTAAAGTCTATTAATACAGCCCTCTTTGGTGTCTTCTCTTTACATCAGCTTCCCCTCTCCCCCACGCACACACCTTACTTTTAAAATTCTTACTGGATCAAGAATAAAATCTGTGTGGCCACTTTAAAGCTTGCCTGAGCTTCAAGGCTCATTTTGAGATAAAATGAAAGCTATTAATACTGTCACTGAGCTCCCCCAGCTTAGTGACATGCTGAGGCCACTTCAAGACGTGGCAGATTTGAACCCATTGAGGGTTGGTTGGTGCCCTCTAGTGGTTGAAGCTAAAACAAACAAACAAAAACAAAACAAAACAAAAAACTTCTAAGAAAGCGCTCTAGAAACTGATAGCGCAAGAAGCTGAATCCAGCCTGGGACTCACTGTTTACGAGGCTTGGCTTTGATTTGTTGGGACACTTCACCTCTGCTGAGGGATTTTGTTTGTTTTTCATAATTGGAAGCATTAGGTGACGGTATTAGTGAATGGGAAGTCAACATACTTAAGGACTTCCCAGGAGACGAGTAGTGATAAAGTACTCTGCACTGCAATCTATCAAGTCCATAGTCTTGCTATGCCACGGGCCACACAGGCTGTGCCTCCTACCCGTACAGGAGTGTTTGGAGTCTGGGACTTCAATTCTCCATCTGTGTATTGTATGTATCTGGTGCAGAGTATGGCTTGGGGAAAATGTTCATAAATGGTTGTTGAAATAAGAGAGGCAAAGTGAGGAAGCAGGCAGATTTGAGTCTGGTGTTAGGGAACAGGACAAGATAAAGTCTCCTGAATCATAGTCTAGCATTACAACCCTTCGCGTAGAACTGGACCCAGTGTCACACTGGCGCCCCCCGGTGGAGCAAACCCCTTAATTCTGACATTAAACATTTGATCTCTGTATTGGGGTTTTGAGAGAAGCAAAACCAATAGAATGGGGGATTTATTAGATTGGCCTACGCATCACTGACTGAGTGGTCCAATGATGGAGAGGCTGAGAACTCAGTAGCTCCCCAGTCTCTGAGGAAGGAGGCAGTCTCAGTCTGGTCCCGAAGGCCCCGGGGATTTCCTGGAGAAGTACTGCTCTCCAGTCTGCTCCCATTGGAAGGATGAAGAAGGGGGGTCCTGACGTCAGCAGGTGGTGACAGGGGCAGCAAGGGGTGGCTGGGCTCAGCAGCAAGGAGCAAATGCAGGCAGGGGGAAGGCAGCGCTGGCCTTCCTTACACCAGAGTCTCCTGGAAGGCACCGGCAATTCTGGAGGAGAATCTTCCCTCTTGAGTTATCCCTTCCAGGAAATGGCCTCCCAAGCCAGCCAGCCCAAACATGTGGCTATTAGTTGACTCTAGATCCAATCAAATTGACAGATGTATTAGTTAGGGTTTTCTAGAGCCACAGAACTTATGGAATGTTCTATCTGTCTATCTATCTATCTATCTATCTATCTATCTATCTATCTATCTATCTATCTATCTGCATATATATATGTATTCCAATGACTATAGGAATAACTTACAGGCTGCAGTCCAACAATGGCTAGTTATGAATGGAAAGTCTAAGAATCTAGTCCCATGAGGCTGGCTATCTTGGCTGGTCTTCTGTATATGCTGGAATCCCGAAGAAGTAGGCTCCAATGCCAGTGAAGGAATGGATGTGCTGGCAAGCGGAGGGCAAGTGGGGGAAGAATGAAAACCCTCTCCTTCTTCCCTTGTCCTTATATACACTTCCAGCAGAAAGTATGGTCCAGATTAAAGGCGTGTGTCATCCCATCTCAAGATCCGGATCAGAAGCCCGTGTCTTCCAGCCCCGAGATCTGGATCATAACTGTGTCTCCATTTCTGGATTGTGGTTCATTCTAGACAGTCAAGTTGATGAGCAAGAATAGCCACCACAACACCCAAGTTTAAGTAGCGCTATCCTCATCTGGATTCTTTGACTTCTAGCATATGATAGTTCTCTGCTTACAGGGGGAGTGCAGGGATCAGACGCAGAGCAGGTAGTCAGAACGGGTTTTCTCACTAGGCCCTTTCTGGGACTTCTTGAGAATTTCTGCACAGTGAGTAGAAAGAGTGCTGATTGCCTATGAGGCTTGGGCACTGGCTCGGGCTTCCCATGGATGTAGCTCGACCCTAACAAGTCCTTTCTCCCGGTGACCTTCCTGGCAAGGGCTCTCTAGGGGTTGATGTGGTCAAGGTCACTGCTCCATTCTCTCCTTGGTTGTCTCCTTGAGTGACACCCTTTAGATGCTGGAAGAAACTATAGGAAGACAAACACAAGTGAAGAAAAGAAAGGGAATAGGAAGCATTGGAGGGGAAGTGGGCAAAAACGAGGGAAAAAAGAGGAATGTCACACATTGCAGCTTTCAAGTGAGCATCGTTTTCCCACTCCCTGAATCTGTGCAGCCTTCACAGCCTTGAGGTACAGTTTTTTCACTTAAACACCAAACCCCCAGATGTTTGTTTTCCCAGACCCCTGCTTTGCTCTGACTATATCCACAGCCATCTAGTTCAGTGGATTCCTGCTTGCTATCTCTCCAGTCTGACCCTCCTTTGTGACATCCCCACAGCCTCCATCACTGCCATCCCATAATTTCTCTTCTGATTTTTGATACCTCTTTACTTGCCATTAACAGCACGTCATCCACATTGTTGCTAGGGCAATCTTTCTAAAAGGTTTAAGGAAGGTTTAAAGGAAGGTACCAGAACCAGAGATTCAGGGACAGGATTGCTGCAGGCTGGTCCTGCAAAATCTCCCCTCTTCCTCTGAGACTGATAAGAAAGGACCCCTACTCTGCTACATGGGCCTGAATTCTTATTGGAGTCTCCATCATGTTTCTGTCTGTCTGTCTTTCTGTTTGTCTGTTCTTTGCTGTGGAACAATCTTTGTATGCTGTAAATATGTGGTACTCTCATTGGTTAATAGAGAGATGACTGGCCTATAGCTGAGCTGGAAGAGAACAGACTGGATAGTCAGGCTAGGAGGATGCTGGGAAGAAGGGCAGAGTCTGAAGAGTCTCAAGCCAGATGCAGATGAAGCAAAAGATGGACATGCAGTGCTGAAAAAAGGTACCACCATGTAGATAAGAAATATGGGTTAATTTAAGATGTAAGAACTAGTTAGTAACAAGCCTAAGCTATCGGCTGAGCATTTATAATTAATATTTTGTCTCTATGTGGTTGTTTGGGAACTGGCTGGTGGGACAGCAAAATTCTGCCTAAGTCCATGCCATTAGTAATTTCTCTAATAATCTCACATGCAAAAGGACAACCTGCGTTAGTTTACCCTTTGAGCCCTAACATCAACTTTCAGGCACCATTAGTAACTCCTCACATGTGACCTGGGAGGGAGTCACATGGTGCTCAATGCACTGACATATTACTATTTTATGTCTCTGAGTCTCTGTTTCCACACCAGTTAAGCTACTATTTGTGACAGCTGTGCCTTGTATCCCATCATTCCTCGGAAATATCCCACCTATGGATGTATGAGTCTGGCCATCCTGTCTCTCTTACACTGTCCAGATTTCCTGCTAAATATTAAATATAGCACCAACTACATGGTAGGGACTGTATGAGGTTCTGAATGCCAAATAATGACTTACCTAAAGATTAATAACAATGAAGGCTGACTCTATGAATGCAACCAACATTACCACTTCTTCATGATCACTAACTCTTGCCTTTCCCACATTCTCCAAGTTCACTGAGCCCCCTCTTCATTTCACATCTTTCCCTTTCCAGTCCAGACCTCATCGTACATTGCCTCATCCATACCAGTTCCATCAATGCTTCAGCTCCTTGTTCTTTGGCAATAAGCACAGAGTAAATCCACCTCTACATCCAGTGCCCAAGTATTGCCGGCTCTTCACAGGCCCCATGAATGAGGGTCCTTCCCTTACATAATATCCCACTGCAAATGCACTCAAGACTTCTGTGTGTTCATACACAGGCCCCCTGGTCTCAGCAGTGATGATCTCCAACTTTCTGCTCGACATTGCCTCCAAATGGTCTGACACCTTGTTCTCTGAAGGTGTCTTGGTATCTTACTTCACAGAGAAAATAGGATGTCTAAGATGGACTCTTTCATTCAAATGTTCTGCCCATCACATGCCTATACCATACTACATTGCTCCTACCTTTCCCTTTCTCATCTCTCTGACAGGGAACCTCTCCTTAGGCCTTCTCCTCCAACTGTCTCCAGCCTTACTCTTGTGTTCTGGACCCACTTGTCTCTGGTTTCGAGAGAACCATTCCCTTAGTCCACCCCCACATCAACCAGCCTTTCCACATCAGCCATTTTACCCCATTCTCTGTGTCCTTATCCTTCACATATAAACACACAGTTCTATATCCTACAACAGACAGCAACAGAACTCCCCCTCTTACCTCTCGCTCTGTTTCTCTTCCGAGTTTTCAGCCCATCAATCATCTAGCAAGAGTGGTCTCCATCATCTGCTCCACGCTGGCTCCACTTTTTTCTGCTTATAATGCCTACTCAAATCCACCCGCCATGTCCACCAACCAGGACACCATCCTTGGTGGTCAATGGGCACTTGGTGTCTTTTGGCATTTGTCACAGCTGAATCTCCATGGAGGTTCTTGCTTGCTTGATTTCCATGACATCATTTTCCCCGATCTCTCTGGCCTCTTCTCAGTCTCTTCTGAGGATTTTTCTTCTTCTTCTTTTCTTTGTCAATCCTTTCAGTGTGTGCTCCCAGTGCTCTGTGTACCTAGGTACTCTTTTACTCTTGCATCCAATTTAGGAGATTTTGTTCACAGCAGGTTTTCAGCAGTCACCCCCCATACTCATGCTATAGCGTGTCCCTCTTCTGCTCCCTGCCTGCCTTTCTCATGACTATCAGGCAGCTATCTCCATCTCTCCACTTGGGTATGGAGAGATCAGCCACACCAAGCCATTCAGGGTTGGATCTAGCAGCCTCCTCCCTATGCATGGTGATAATTCACAGGTGACATCTTCCCATTCACATCTTAGTGAATTGAAGTTCTGCATGTAGATGCCCAACAGGGGTATGGGCATAAATGAGGGACCCCTTTTTCTCAGTTTCCAAGCACTATTCATTCTTGTTATTAAAAATTATGGTCTTAGAGTAGATGGACTTTTCTGTCTCACCAGTCAGTCCCAAATAGCCACACTGAGACTTATTATTCAATATAAATGCTCAGCCAATAGCTCAGGCTTGTTACTAGCCAATGCCTATGTTTTAAATTAACCCATATTTCTTATCTATGCTCTGCCACATGGCCTGACACCTTTTCTCAGTACAGCAAGTTCATCTCCTTCTCTCCACATCTCCTCCTCAGGATTCCGAGACTCCTCCTCTTCTTCTTTGTGCTCTCTTTTTGCCTGCAAGTCCCACCTAATCTCTACCTATCCAGCTACTGGCCAGTTAGCTTCTTTATTAACCCAATCACAGTGATAGACATTCACACGGTGTAAAGGAATATTCTACATTTTAGTACTGTAGATGGAACCCAGGGCCTTCCACAGGCATGCTAGGCCAGTACTCTCTGAGTGAGCTCTATTCCCAGCCTTGTTTTTTTTGAGAAAAAGCCTTGCTATATAGCCAATGCTGGCCTTGAAGTCAAAACCGCCTTGCCTCTACCTCCTAAATATTAGGATTAGAGGTGTCTGCCACCACCCCTGTCTGCTTTGCTTACATATCTTCATCCTTCCTATCAATGAATTCCTCTTGCCGTGGTCCCATCGCTCCAGCTCCATTCAGCTGCAATGAGGCAGCAGGCTTGTCTCATGCCTCTGGCACCCATTTTCTTCTACTCCATGTCTGCTTTCTAACAGGGTCCAGGCAGACCTGTGTGTCCCACAACTCAGATGACATCTCTTTCCTCCCTGTCGATGGCTCCCCACTGGCATTCAAACAGAGCCAAGGGTGCCCAAGGTCCTTCATGGAGGTGCTGGCTGGGCAGCCTGGAGTCTTGCTGAGCATTCTCCTCCTCCTCCTCCTCCTCCTCCTCCTCCTCCTCCTCCTCCTCCTCCTCTCTCTCTCTCTGTCTCTCTCTGTCTCTGTCTCTGTCTGTCTCTCTCTCTCTCTCTGCTTCCTTTCCCATAAAGACACTGCTAAGATGACTTCTCAGAGGTGTGTGGATAGGCACAGCACGCTTGTCCCCTGCTCTTCAGTCATAACTCCGATAAAGCACCCCTGGTGTACACTGCCACTTCTGTACAGAGCTGAGAGTCAACATCATTTCACATGAGTAGCCCGAGTTTCTAACAGTGCCAGGTACATAGTTCTTTCTTAACTGATGTTCACCGAGATTCTCTGGATGTACCTCACTCTTTGGTGGCTGTTACCTCTTTTGCTGTTGCAAACACAGCTTTCCTGTCAGGTTCCCTGCAGGGCTGTCCCACATCACCCATCTGTGAGTTTCTTGCCCTCCTCTTCTTCTTCTTCTTTTTTTTTTTTTAAACCTCAGACATGTCTTCCTCCGAGGAGAAAATTCATTTGTGTCTTGAATATTCCTTCATTCTATATCCTCTTGACAACTAGCTTATTCTGCAAGAGTGGACCCTGAAGCCCTGGGCCTGGCTCCCTGTTCTCGGGATAAGGCAGGAGAGGGCCTAGTACCAGGAATCAGGACATTTCCTGGCCTGGCTCCTTCTGCTTTGCTCTGGGACATTAGCTGGGCAGTGCCAGCTCTTGGATGGTTCCTTCTCTGGTCTTGGTTTCAGATTTCTTCTTGTGACACCGAATTACAAGGAAGGAAATAAGGAAGGACTATTTTCTGTGAAAACATCTCTGTTTCCAATAGTCAGTTTTCTACGAAAATGTTTTCATAGGAAACCATCACGTCCTTCCTAACGCCGATGAGGCGGCACCAGGGGTTGGGCGGTCTCTCTACCCAGGTCTATATTCTTCCTCACTGCAACCCCGACTTTCCATGAGAGATCAGAGCCCTCTACAGACCTTCCTGCCCAGGTCCACGCCAGCCCTTTTCTTCTTGGCTCTATCAGTTAGTGAAAAAGTTTCCACACCCAAATTGACACACTCAGGGAAAAGGAGGTTTTCTTACTCATGAGCTTATTTGTGCAGTGAGTCTTGAAGAACATTATCACCACATGCATGTCCAGGATGCCATAGAATTTGATTGAAAAGCAATAAAACTAAACTAGCTTGAGTCTCCCCTCTCCTTAGAAAATTTGGACTCTAGGATTAGACCACAAGATGATTAGAAAAGGAGATGGGGGTGTGATGCACCTGATTTTAGCCAGGTTTTCAGAAACAGATTTTCCAAAGCTTAATCCAGATAAAACTGCTTCTGTATTAGTCAATTATGTAGGTGTGTATAATTTATCATTCAAAAATAGTTTTTGTTTTTTTTTTTAATTTTACCTATCTGATTGTGGACGCGCATGCGTGCACCTGCCGTAGTGTGTAGTGTATAGGAGCCTGCGTGTGGAAGTCAGAGGACCTCCATGGGTGTCAGTTCCTGCGTCCTCACCTTGTTTGAAAAGGGGTCTTCTTGGTCACTGCTGCCTAGACCAGGCCAACAGGCTCATGAACTCGTGGACAGTCTCATGTCTTTGCCTCCCATCTCCCGGTAGGGGGCGCTAAGACCACAGACATGTACAGCTGCCTCCAACTTAATGTGATTTCTGAGGAACTCTGGTCCACATTTGTGCAGCAAGTACTTTATCCACTGACCCATCTCCCCGGCCCCTCAATATAGTTTTAAAGTACACTAGAAGAGTAAAAAGGACAAGGCACAAGAGAACTGACTGAAAGAACTTTCACTAATCGACCTGTCTGGGAAGCGGCAGCCATGGCCGTTACGGGTTGAATTGTGTCCCCAAAAGGACATGTCCCATCCTCAAGCTTACTTTCAAATAGAGCTGCTACAGGTGCAATTAGTTAAAATGAGGTCCTATGGGGTAGGGTAGACCTTAGGGCAAGAGAGAGGCAGAGAATGTGTGACAAGCGTGTGCAAAGATTGCTAGTCACAAGCACTGGATAGAGAAAGGCCGGGTACAGACACCATGGTTCTGCTCTCAGCTCTAGTCTCCAGAACAAGAAAGGGATGAGTCTCCATTGTTTCCCATGATAACATGTAGGGACACTGAGAAACAACATGGATCGGTGGTTCTCAACCTTCCTAACGAGGCGACCCTTTAATACAGTTCCTCACATTGTGGTGATCCTAAACCATAAAATTATTTTCCTTGCTACTTTGTAACTGTAAGTTTTCTACTGTTATAAATCGTAATGTAGATATCTGATACACAGGATCTCTGATGTGTGACCCCTGAGAAAGGGTCATTCGAACCCCAAAGGTGTTGCGACCCATAGGTTAAGAACCAGTGACTTAGAACACAGACTCCTTTGGGCTTTGCTCATGGGCCTGTGTCTGTTAACCCCATTTTGGCTCTCTCCATATAAAGGAAGTGTTTGTAATCATTAGCACAGTAATTGTTGGGAAATCATGGCCAGTTCATACAAAAATTATTGTTCTTTCTCAGGCACTGTCCCCATATAATCAGGTCTTTCACTTTTACAAGGATATGGTAGATTTGGGGCCAATTTAATGAAAATCATTCCGTCAAAAATCATTTGTAGACATACAACTGACCTAATGATTGATTCATGAAACTTAGCATGTTTTGTAATTTACCAAATTTACTACTCACGTTGAATGGGGCGCCTTTAAGGGCAAGCCGAGTTTTCTGGCATGATTTCATTAACTGAGATTCAGTTTTGTCTCATAATATTTAAGTTAGTTTCAATTTCTTGAAAGCTGTCAGGCTAGGAGTAATATTGTTCCCTTATGAGCGAATATATTTAGGAACCAATAAGTCACATTATCATCAGGAACTCTAACTTGGGATTTTAAATGAAAAAAAAATCTTCTAGGATACCACTTCAGTTTGGATAACTTTTTATGGACTTCTTTTTCTTATCTTTCTAGTAATGTCTAACCATCATACTAAAATCAAAGTTTTTGTGTAACATAAAGTTTTCCCTGTTGTTTCTAGTGTGCTTTTTACTTCCTCTCATCTTAATCTTTGAAAAATATTTCTTTTATTTTAAATTATGTCTATATGTGTGGTGGTGGTGGTGTGTGCACATATGAGCTGGGGTGCCTGCAGAATCCAGAAGAGAGGGTCAGATCCCCTAGAGCTGGAGTTACAGGTGGCTGTGAGTCCCCAGACATGGATGTGGGGAACTGAACTAGAGTCTTCGAAGGCAGTAGATGCTCTTACCTTTTAAAATATTTCTCTGGCCCCTGTATTTTAATTTTTTGAAAACTATTTTACTGTTCCTCTTGACTCTACACTCACAACTATTTTGCTATTATGATATGGTACACTGAATTTTAGACACTAGCCATATTGTCTTCTGTGACAAAATCATGAGCCACGACCACCTTGAAAGCATTTCCCTGTTCACCCTGAACATTTCTGCAAACCACCAACATGCCTACATATTCCTATGGTTGCTCATTAAAATCCAGATGTATTTATACAGAATGCTCACCAAGTTCATCAAGTTACCCACACACTGATCACTTCCGCAGTCCTATAAATTCAGTAGTAGTCCTATAGTAACAGTCCTATAAAAACAGTTAAAATTCAGTAATAGAGTCATAATTTGAAAATGGTCTTTTTGCTTTTGCATTTTGTAGCCTGCTCATCAAACGTCACTTTCTTCTGTTCACATTTTTAATCTTGAGAGTCCTTGTCTATGGGGTAAAACATAAGCGAAATTTTCATTGGGTGAACTATTGAACAAATTGGTGAATTCAGGAAATCAAAAGGCTGTAATGGGTTAAGTTGAAGACAAATGGAAGAAAGGTGCCCAGCCTGTGATTTCATGGTCAAACTCACACAGCCCGTCTTACTACACTGTCATCTAATCCGTAGCACTTCACTGTCAAATGTCACAGTATACCACTATCGAATCTGGGGACCAGGAAGTTACTTTGCTCTGAAATCTCAAAAGTACATCTTGCATCTGCATGAACTTCTTAGACTCCAGGGCATTTGGTGATAGTGTCTCTGGCTTAGCTGTTTGCTTATTTGAAGTCAGAATATTAGGCACCAGTTAATTAATATACTTGGACAAAATCCAAGCTTTACGATACCATTGTTGTATGTAAATCTGTTCTGTGATGGTCCAAAGTGTGTGCTAGAGAGGATGCTCTTGCACCACCAAAGTTAGTCCAACCTGAGACACAGGTCAAGTTGCCCGAGTACTAGATAGGTCAACCATGTTAATTAAATTTGATCAAAGGGTTCCAGAACATATGAGAAACCACACCCTTGGAGATGTTGCAATGCTTTATAAAAACAAGTGTATCAGGTTTTCAGGGAGTCCTCACTCACTTGAGTTCTAGCCATTGGCTAAGTTGTGATATTGCCAAAGAAAGGAGTCACTGAGAGCCGTACAGGCAGGTGTGGTCTGAGTCAGTCTCTGCTTCCCACGACGGATACACGTTTTCTATGGACTCTGCAGGAGGAGCAAGTGTCCTTATCTCTGAGTACGCGACTTGGCTTCCCCCAGCTCCTTCCAAATGAAATGGTGTCAGAGGACAATGCTCCAGAGAAACCTCTGGGTGGTTCCCACCAGTGTGGGGTGACTAGGCTGCTCAGGAGTCTGTCACACCACCCAGGGCACTCACCCAGTGGTGGCCCAGCTTTCCCAAGTGAGCAGAGATGGCCTCATCGTATTATAAATATTCATTTCCCATTGCTTCTGTAAAAGATAGCCATGAATGTCAACAGTGACTTCAAACAACACAGGTTTAGAATTTCAAATCAGTTTCACTAATGTCAAGACGTCTGCAGAGTTACTGTATGTGAAGGCTTCGAAGGAGATTCTTTGGCTTCGTCTTTTTCAGCCTTTGGCAGGCATTTATATTCTTGGGGGTAACCCTTGCACCTTCCTCCACATCTCTGTCCCACCACCACCATCATCACCACCACCTCCATCTCCACCATCACCTCCATCACCACCACCATCACCATCACCACCATCACCACCTCCACCATCACCTCCACCACCACCTCCATCACCACCACTATCACCTCCACCACCACATGATCATCACCTCCACCTCCACCATCACCTCCACCACCACCATGATCATTACCTCCATCACCATCATGATCATCACCTCCACCACCACCACCACCACCACCATCACCTCCACCACCACCACTACCTCCACCACCACCACCATCACCTCCACCACCACCATAATTATCACTCCTTCTCTCTCTGAAGTAAAGCATCCTGCTGCCTTTTTCTTAGGAAAAACTTGTGATCACACCAGACCTGCACGGATAATTGATAACATCCTCCTAGCCATTGCAAACCCTTTAATCCCAGCTGCAAAGTCCATTTGACCATAGAAACAAAAAGCCTAAAGTTCTGGAGATGAGGGCATGCATACCTTTGGGGGCTAGAAAGCCTGTCAAATGGGATGTGGATGATGCCTCTAGTGCATCACTGTTCTGAGAAGCACAGGATGCCAGAAGAGGCCTGGTGGGGAGGGCCACTGTTTTTCCTGGGGGCTTTTGGGTACCACTCACCTGAGCTAGATGAGAATTTATCTTGTGGAGGTATTGCTACCAGGTCATGGACACACACACACACACACACACACACACACACACTCACTCACACACTCTCACACACACTCTCACACACACACACACACTCACACACACACACATGTGCATTTTTGATGTGTAAAGTATCATCACTATATTGCATCCCAGTTTAATCTTTAATCTAGCATTTGGTGAATTGTGTTAAAATCACAGAAGGGCTGAAGAGATGGTTCAGTGGTTAAGAGCATGTATTGCTCTTCTAGAGGACCTGAATTTGGTTCTTAGAACCCACACCAGGTGGCTCTTAACTGCCTGTAACTCCAGGAAATCTGAGTCTCTGGCTTTTGAGGGCATTTGCTCTCTCTCTCTCTCTCTCTCTCTCTCTCTCTCTCTCTCTCTCTCTCTCTCTCTCTCTCTCTCACACACACACACACACACACACACACACTTGTGGTGATATTGTGTTCCCCAAAATATTGTGCACCCTAATAAACTTATCTGGGGTCAGAGAACAGAACAGCCACTAGATACAGAGGCCAGAAAATGGTGGCACTCACACCTTTAATCCTAGCATTCCAGAGACAGAGATCTGTCTGGATCTCTGTGAGTTCAAGGCCACACTGGAAACAGCCAGGCATGGTGACACACGCCTTTAATCCCAGGAAGTGAGGGCAGAAAGCAGAAAGGTATATAAGGCATGAAAACCAGGAACTAGGCTGGTTAAGCTTTTAGGCTTTGGAGCAGCACAGTTCAGCTGAGAGGCATCCAGTCTGAGGAAACAGGATCAGCTGAGGAATTGGCAAGGTGAGGTGGCTGTGGCTCGTTCTGTTTTCTCTGATCTCCTAGCATTCACCCCAATACCTGGCTCTGGGTTTGATCTTATTAATAAGAACTTTTTAAGATTCCTGCTACACACACTCATACATGATTAAAAAAATAAATCTTTTAAAAGTCACAGAACAGGCCAGGTAGTGGTGGTGCATGCCTTTAATCCCAGGGAGGCAGAGGCAGGCAGATCTCTGTGAGTTCAAGGCCAGCCTGGTCTACAAAGCCAGTCTGGTTTACAAAGTGAGTCCCAGGATACCCAGAGCTGTTACACAGAGAAACTCTCTCTCGAAAAACAAAATTAAAAACAAACAAACAAACAAAAAAGCCATAAAGTCATTTTTTTTTCTGGTCTATTTCAGCTGGGATTCCAGGTCCAAAGTCCATGAGCTAAGACTGGTTGCTGGATCCCTCACACTATAGACTTGCTCCCTGTAACTGGCCCTTTGAAATTCACATTATCTCCGTAAGCATTTCTCCTAAGAGAGTAGAGTAGGCCTCAGGTAGGATAGGGATAGCAGAACAGCTTGAGAAATGTCATGACTTGGTTGAGAAAACGCTCATTTCCTTACAAGCCCAGGGAAGGGAAGAGCATTTCTAGGGTACAGGGGTCACATTAAGACAGGGCTGGACTCCCTTCATCCTTCTTGGTCCTCACAAACAGCTATGAAGATGAGTATCAGAACGAGAAGTTTGAGACAGGCGACGTTGAGGACTTTATCCAAGACTCCACCTCTCAAGCTGGCATAATGAGAAAGCAGCATGCTTGGATGAGCTGTCCGAAGGCCTGCCAGAGCCAGCTGAGGCAGGCAGGTGTGTGCCATCCTGGTGACACTGTAGGACTATGGAAGAGTCACAGGCAGGGTGCAACATAAGATCCAGGTTCAAGGTCTGGGCCTGTGACCTGGTCAAGTCATTTGACCCTTCTGGCTAATTCAAATGAAGATGCACTAGAAACCATTCTCCCTGATGTCAAGATAATCTACTTCCCCACGGGGAGTTCATCTTGAAGAGGCCTAGAATAGAGTGGCGTTGAAGGCAAATAGGGACAGAAATTTTAAAAAAGGGAATAACAGTTTGCATGCACTCAAGCATGGGGCATATATTGCTCAAAGGTCTGGAGCCACTTTAAGAAGGAAGACAGACAAAATCCCATGGCCTCGTCCATTTCGAGTATCAGAGAGGAGATGGGTGACTTAGAATGTTGAGGGACAAAATGGCTGAGCAAATGGAACGAGGAGTGGGGTTTTATCCTGGATAGGATGGTCAAGGTGGGCCTCTCAGGAAGAGGAAGTGAGACAAGGTTGATTCCAGTGACAGAGAATTCAAAACAGAGTAGCATCCTGACATAGATACCAGGTAGGACAATGTTCATTATGATCGGAGATGGAGAAGTTGTCTAACAGTATGATGGACGGAAGGGAAAGGGAGGAGTTAAGGAAATGAGATTGCTGGTATATAGAATCTTGTGAAGAAAAGCTCAATGGTGAATTCATTCTATTTATTCAATTAAAAGTATTGGAACATTTTCAATAAAAAAAACTGGTCCAAAGTGTTGGAGGATGGGTGCCTTCATTCTTGACTAGGCTCTATATCCACAAAACAAATAGCATATTGAGAAATGTCTCTGCATTTCCCTGAGGATCTAGTTCCCAACTCTGTTCTCTTCTCTAAAGATTGCAGAAGGTCTGTTTATGACTGATGCATATTCTACCAGTTGTAACACTTTTATGCTGCCTTATATGATTCGTAAACATTAATGTAAAAACCAGCCCCACATTAAATGTGTTGGGTTATAAGGCCGTGAGGGCTTTACTCTTTAGCATAACTGCTCTCAGTAGAACGCTCTGACTTTGCAAATCTAACCTTGAGCACCTGAGCCAGTGAATGTTGGTTTGTTGTCCCGGAAGCTGGGTGAGTGTGGAATTGGTAACCTATAAAGTCACATTCCATTTAAAAAAAAAATCTCATCTTCCTTCTCTAGGGAAGAATGTTCTGTTTTCTAATGTTATCTCCTCTCAGAGGTCAAATGAACAATTATGCATGCTTTCTGCCTTTGTGTAAGGCATTAATAATTCATCGGTGGTCTTGCAAAAATGGGAACAGTATGTCCTCTGGTTCAGTCCCATGTACTCCAGATGACTAGTGTTCATGGACCAGAAAGGTTTCCAAGGACAGATTCTAGTTTTCTACCCTCTCATTTCTCTCAGCCTCCAGGAACTCTGTGAAACATTCAAGTGCATGGGATACTGTGCGCTTGCCCAATATTAGCATCTAAGGGCGCTGAGACTAGATTGGTCAATGACTTTCCCAAAGCTATGGAGCATGCTCAGAATGGGCAAGACAGGGATAACAAACCCTTCTCTAATACTGGCCAAGGCTTCTCTCCTCCCTCTTCTTGCCTTTAATTTGACAAATATTCTGCCTCATAAGACAAGAGATGCCTGAAAATATTTTATGGGTAATGACAGAGAATTCAGAAAGTGTTTTGGTTGTTTCTCATATAATAATTTTTTTATTTTTTGAAATTATAATATAATTACACCATTTTACCTCTTCTCTTTCCTCCCTCCAATCCCTTCTATCCACCTATCCTGTTTTCTTTCAAATTTATGGCTTCTTTTTCTTTAGGTGTTGTTACATGTATATGCATATGTTATGTATCTGCATAGATACCTAAATACATAGATACAACCTGTTCAATCTACACAATGTTAGCTGTATGTATATGACCTCAGGGTTGACCACTAGGTATTAGATAACCATTTGGGGGTCTCTTCCCTGAGGATGATAATTCTCCCACTCTCAGCCTTCCCCAGTTGCCCATAGCTCTTTGTCTAGGGTAGAGGCTCTGAGAGCTTTCGTCCTTACATATTAGCATATCCATTGACATAGTTATTGTTCATGTCTTATTTAGACACAGGTGTTGATGAGGCTTCACAGGTGCAGCCTCTCTGACATTTCCAAGAGACACAATCTCACAGCAAACTTTCTGCTCCTCTGGCTCTTACAATTTGTCTGCTTCTTTCTCCACAATGATCCCTGAGCCTTAGGTGCAGGAATTATGATGCAGATGTGTCAGCTGGGACTGGGTACCACAGACCCCTTGTTCTCTGCGTTTGATCAGCTGTGGGTTTCTGAAACGGTCTCCGTCTGTTGCAAAGAGAACTTTCTTTGATGAGAGATGAGAACTGCACCTATCTGTGGGTGCAAGGACAAATATTCAGAACATAGTTAGGGATTATGATAATTTAGTAAAGTAAGGATTGCAAGTTCCCGTTCAATATTCATGGCTTCACCAGCCCTGGATAGTTGGCTAGGTTTCCAGTACCAGGCATGAATTCCCTCCTATTGAGCAGGCTTTAAAACCAACTAGATAGCTCTTCGTAACTGCCAAGGTACGTGTGCCTTGTGGTTCACAGGCATCATACCTGTGTAAGACTATTGGTTGCCTCCCTCCCTTGGAAGTTTGCATGGCTCCTGATACCAGGAGGCTTTCAGGTCCAGCGAAGGGATCTCTGGGTCCTATGTTTGAAGTGCATGGTACCTTCAGCAATAGAGACTTACTTTCCACTTCTGAGAGACAATCAGGGGCTAGCAATGACCTATATAATGTGTGGGGAATCTTTTGGATAACCCAAACCAACAGCTCAAAAGGAGGCTTTATCCTGGAAATGCAGGGATGGCTCAACATACAAAAGTCAACACCTGTAATAAAACCACACAAATGGACTTTGAAAAAAATCAGATGGTCATCTCAAAAGATGCAGAAAAAGCCTGTGACAAAATCCAACACTTTTTATGATAAAATTTTGAGAGAGAGTAGGACTAGAGAGAACATATCTCAGCAAAATAAAGGTTATATATGGGTAACCCAAGCCAACATCATCCTAAATGGAGAAAAACTTGAAGCAATTCCACTAAAATCAGTAATGAGCTAGGGCTGTCCACTATCCTGACTCTTTTTCAATATTGTGCTCAAAGCTCTAGCTGGAGCACTAAGACAAGAAAAGGAAATTAAAGGGGTACAGACAGTGAAAGGAGCCAGACTATCCCTAGCTGCAGATGATATGATGCTATACATTAGAGATCCCCAAATTCTACCACAAAACTCACAGAAATGATCAGCAATTTCAGCAATGGAGTGGGATACATAATTAGCTTTCACAGATCAACAGCTTTCCTGTATCCCATCAACAAATATACAGAGAAAGAGATGAACACACTCCCATTCACAATAGCCTCAAAGGAAATAAATATCTAGGAATAAGCCTAAGCAAGGAGATGAAAGACTTATACAATGAAAACTTTTAATCTCTGCAGAAAGCAATGGAGAAAGACACTAGAAAATGGAGATATCCCATGTTTATGGATTGGTAAAATTAATATTATAAAAAAATTGACCATGTTACCAAAAGCTATTCACAGATTCGATGCAATCCCATCTCATTCTCCACAAAGGAAAACTAAACTATCTTAAAATACATATGGAACCACAAAAGATTCCATATAGCCAAAACAATCCTGAGCAAAAAGGACAATGCTGGAGGGATTATCATTCCAAACCTCAAAATATATTATAGAGCTATAGTAATAAAAGCAATATGGTACTGCAAAAACATACATGTTAGACCAATGGAACAAAATCAAAGACCCAAACATGAGTACATGTAATTACAGCCATCTAATATAAAAAAAAATGAAAAAAAAAACCCCACAAACTTGAGAAAAGACAGAATTTTCAACAAATGATGTTGGAAAAAAACTGGATATCTACACATAGAAGAATAAAATTAGACTCACGCCTATTACTTTGCACAAAAACTGACTCCTAATGGATTGAAGACCTAAGTGTGAAATCTGAAACACAGAAACTGCCAGAAGAAAGCAGAGCCAGTACCTACATGAGCTAGGCATAGGAGAGGACTTTCTGACTTGGACTCTGCTTGCCCAGGAAGTGTGGCCAACAGTTGACGAGTACGACCTCATAAAACTGAAAGGCGTCTCCATAGTTAAAGAAACAACCACTCAAGAGAAGAGAAAGCCCAGAGAGTGGGAGAGAAACCTTTTCAGAGGGATTAATATCCAGAACATGTAAAGAATTTTAAAAAGCAGAGAGTATATAAAATGACTCTTTAAAAAATGGGCTTGGGGTGTCAACAGAGTTTTTAAGAGAAGAAAGAAAAATGGTTAAGAAATATCACACAAAAAAAATGTTCATTGTCCCTAACAATTAGACAAATGCAAATCAAAGCCAGGAGTGGAAAAGATAATAAAATAACTGACAGCAAATGCTGGAGAGGATGTGGGGAAAGAGGAAGACACATTCACTGTTGGTGGGATTGCAAACTGTAAATCTACCAGTTGACCCAGCTAGACCACTCCTTGGCCTTTGCCCAAAGGCCTCAACATCCTACTACTCCACAGACACTCGCTCAGCCATGTTCATCGCTGCTCTATTCACGACAGCCAGGAAACGGAAACAACCTACATGTCCTTCAGCTGACGTGTGAATAATGAAATACGGTACACAAACACTACGGAACACTATTCAGGTGCAAAGAGAAACTGAATCATGAATGTTGCAGGTAAATGGGTGGGAATAGAAAATATCACATTGAGTGATGGAACCCAGGCCCAGAACGACACATGCCACATGTTCTTTCTCACCTGAGCCTCCTAGCTCTGTCTTCAGTTATGAGGATACAGCCTGGAGTAATTGTAGAAACCAGAAATGTAAAAGGATCATGGTGGCAGGCAGTAGAGAGAACCGGGGGTGTAGAGTTATCTGAAGGGGGAAATGGGAAAAGGGGAGGGCTTTAGAGAAGGAGAAGGAGATAAACACAGAGGAAGGAGGGAGGGGAGTGTGGTTGTTTGGATGAGAATTACCCCCCCCACACACACACACATAAGCACATAGATTTCAATGCACTATTTGAAAGGATTAAGAGGTGTAGCCTTATTGGAGGAAGTGTGTCACTGGAGGTGGGCTTTGAGGTTTCAAAAGCCCATGCCAAGCCCAGCCTCTCTCTTCCTGCTACCTGCGAATCTGGATGTAGAACTCTCAGCTCCTTCTCCAGCACTGTGTCTGCCCGCACACTGCCATGCTTCCTGCCATAATGACAATGGACTAAACCTTTGAAATTGTAAGCCAGCCCCAATTAAGTGCTTTCTTTTATGAGCTGCTGTGGTTATGGTGTCTCTTCACAGCAATAGAACACTGACTAAGACAGACTAATAGTAAGGATGTCTGAAATGTCCTAAGGAGCCAAGTGGTCTATGTACCTAAAGTTACACACAGCACATAAAAGTCTGTCTATACATACTTTAAATGAAATCCACCCATCAGGGCTGACATGTTTGCCCCAATAACCATAGACTATTTAACAACAACAACCCCCTACCCCTTTACCCCCCCCCCCCCCCCAGCGTCAGGCATGAGAAGTCTAAAAATATCTTGCAGGGATGACAGAGAACTTTGAAAGTATAAGATTTTGTTGTTTGTTTGAGACAGGGGTCTCTCTACATAGCTCTGGCTGTGCACTCTCCTGGAACTCATTATGTAGACCAGGCTGGCCTTGACCTCACACAGATCTTCCTGCCTCTGTCTCAGGAGGGTTGAAATTAAAGGTGTGCACTATCACTCCCTGCAGAAAGCAAGAGTTTTGATTATCATTATTATTAGTGTGAGACAGGGTCTTCCCATATACCTCAAACTCCAGATCCTCCTGCCTTAGCTTCCTGAGTGTTGGTATTACAAGTGTGCACCACCACACTTACTATTGTATCTTTTTATTTGATTGTTTAGTGTGTGTGTGTGTGTGTGTGTGTGTGTGTGTGTGTGTGTGTTATTCCTACCGCAGCACACTTGTGGAAGTCAGAGTCAGTTCCTTCCTCTGTGTAGATTTGGGGGATTGAATTGGTGTCTTCAGTCTTGGAAGCAAGTGCCTTTACCGGCATAGCCATCATGTTTACTCTTATTATTATTTTTTAAATATAAATACTTCTAGATCCAGTGCACTAGAAAGGGCAATAGATGTTTGTTTCCCAAAATATGACCAGATAAAAAGATGAGGCATTCTATCTTATAACCCCTAAAACAGTAAAAGGGATCCTACAAAGATCTCGGGTCATTTGCTCTTGTCGTTTATTGCTTTCGTCACTAGGTGTCCCCTGGCTAGCAAATCATATCTAGAAAGTGGCTTTCTATCTCGGAGTGACTATAAGGAGACTAGTCAGATGCCAGCAAGATGCCATCCTGCCAGGCGAAGGGGCCTGGAGGAGGTACCCTATATTCTGGTAGACACTGCCCTTTAACTCAGGCCTTCTCACTGAGGACTGGTTGTAATTAGAATGAAGAATTGCATGCAAAAGGCACATTGTCAAAAATCCAGTTTCCACTCTGAGAAATGAGTGTGGCCCGGAATAGATCCAGAACAAGATAAAACTGCAGGACGGGCCTCTGGACAGAGGCTGGGCTGGCCCAGATCTAGCGAGAAGCAGTGTGAGCCTATCTCTGGGCTCACCCGGGACAGAGCAGTGAAGGGAGGTCCTTTGCAGGCCACCCTGAGACACTGGACCGCCTGTGTCATTTCAGGTGAGTTTTTACCTTGACAAACCAAAACCATTTTTATGATAGAGTACCAAGATTCAGTTAGCCAAAAGCACACCTACAGCCCGCCCACATTAATCTAGAGATTGGCTGGATCACCTGGCCCCAGAGTTTTCTCTTTATAGATAGCTGTTAGGGGCGTTTAGAACGTGATTGGTATCAGGAGACCAATGTCCAAGGTGGGAAGGAACTGCATCTGATCAATGCGTGCCGCTGGGCAAATGCAATGGACTGCTTGAAGTTTCTGCATCTTTCCTCTCCCCGAGCCACCTCAGAATCATAGCAAGTTTTCTAGGGACGCCTGAGCGGAAACAGAGTCCACAACACCTAGAAGATGAGTTCTAGAGACTAACAGTGAGCAATGTGGGAAGTAGGAAGTGTGCACAGGATCAAAGCCTGCCCTGGCTCCTTGGAGCTCCAGTCGGGAGCTGGCCAGCAGGTGGGAGAGTGGAAGACAAGGCCAGCTTTGTTTGCGCAGCTGGAAACGTTGAATCTGGTCTTCTGAAACCTTTAAACACACTGGCCTTAAGGTGACCCTGGAGCAAGGTGGAGGTTGGGAGGGATGGAGATTGGCGGCATGGGAATGTGTTGGTAGATGGTTAGCAGTAAGTCAGACGAGTGGATGGAAATTCCACATAGCGTCAGGTGTCCACAGCTGAGTGGTGTTTCTGATCCAGCCTTTCCAGAGCCAGTTGGCGGGTAACGAAGGGAAGCAAGGAGAAAGCGTGGCCCCAAATTTTCCAGCATAGGGACCCTTGAGGGAGCTTGCAGGCCCATGTTGAGGCAGGGGAGCTGGCATCCAGGCAGGGCATCCGAACTGCAGTGGGCATGTGGTGATGGGCTCAGGTGGGACCTGGGGCTGATGGAAGGCTGGGAAGTCATTGAAGATCTCCTGATAGTTGGACGCACCCAGATCACCCAGCCTTCTGAAAGCTCTGGGAGCTATTTAAAGTCTCAACTGCCCACCACATCTTTCCACCTCTTTGCAAGACGGAATAAAATGCAGTGAGTCTTTTGAATGACTCATCAGCTTCATGTGGCTGATGAGAGGTCCTTTAAGAGCTCAGGTCCCATTCAACTAAAATACAAATGGTTTTGCTTCAGGAGCGGTGTGCTGTCCACCTCTGTGGAACGGGACAAATGGGAATAATTTCTCAGTGACCCTCAGTATAGCATGATTGCTGGCACCTTCTGAAGCCCCTGAGGACTAGGGACCCTCAGGTGCCACTAAGGCAAGAAACCCTCTTAGTCATAAGAAGAAGAGTGAACAATATTCATGAAATCCCCAGCTCTCTTGGGCTGGGATGTAGCTCAGTGGGTGAGGGGCTTGCCTAGCAGGCATGAGTCCCCAGGTTCCATCCTCAGCACCACAGAAGACAGGTGGGGTGGGACACACCTGCATGGCTTAGCAGGTAGAGGCAATGTTTCCTTCTGATAGGGATTCACAATACGCCCCCATGGTTGCGCATGCCTGGTGGACCTAGATACTTCCGCCTAGCCATTTCCGGGTCAAAATAGCCATTTCTGGGTCAAAATAGCCATTTCCGGGTCAAAACGTTTTGTGTGGACCCCATGGCTTTGCGTGGTTGCGTAAAGCGTGCAGTGCAACCATGTGATCTACGTGCATGAATAGCCACATGGGCCTGTGAGCGCAGGCGCGGCCCAGCCTTTATAAGCCTGCGCCATATTCCCGGCTCCATCTCTTTATTCACATGTCTTTTCACAGGCCTGTCACGTCTGTCTCTCTCTCTCTTATCTTAATAAAACTCTTGTTAGTGGATTCTGTAGTGTTTCGTGACATTTCCTCGCAGGGTAAGAGCGCTGCTAAATAACGAACACCTTCTCCTTGCCTGTGCCCTCCATGGGTCTCCCTGCTATAACTGGCAGACAAACACTACCAGAATCTTCTCCAATTGCCTACTGTGCAGCTCAGCTGAAGATGCTGTATTTTATTAGCAGAAACAAAAACTGAACACAAAACAACCTCAATGCAATAAGACTCAGGGGAGTGTGTGTACTAGACATCATAAAAGCTGACTTTTGTTTGTTTGTTTATTTTGGCTAATCCTTTTTTAGCTTCAGAGGTCTGACACTGAATGCTGGCCCACTACAAAACAAGGATGTTGCTGGTAACCGATTTACCAAATACTGCTGTGACAAGAATTAGAAACTCATGCGAAGAGATCATTATGATGTCTAAAGCACGATTTCTCTCTTTTCTCACTCTTCTCTGACACGGTGAGGCACAGCAAGGGCTCAGGGCTGCTGTCCTGACAGCAAGGGCTACATGCTCTTCCCAGGGGAAGGAACAAAAAATGCCCTTCATGGTGACCTTCATCCGTGTCTGGACTAAACATCTTCCTGTTGCTTCCTCTGACGTTCACCTAGAAGTGTGCGGTCTCTGGGGGAGTTGCTGGCAATACCTGGTCATTTTTGGAGAACGTGCCCTGGTAGAGCTAATATTCTATTCCATTTATGCTTCTTCTCATCTGAGAGGTAAGATTTCCTCAGTGGGGAAGAAGAAGCCTGCTGTCCACATCACCCTTGTTCACACCCGCTCACCCCCCTGTTCCAGGTGTGATTCATTTTTTTTTTCTGGGGATGTGGGTTGGCTGTTTGCTCTGATGTCTGCCTTTTAGGGAGTATTAGGAAAGTTCACAGATGGTCTCCCCTGAGAATTTTTCCAGTATTGTTATTTAGGGGAGAACCCAGTCTTCTCCCAGGAAACAGAAAACTAGGTGTGTGCAAACCCTGGGTCAATTTGCTAGTTACACATCACAGGTCTTGAAATCTTCCTCATTGGGTTTGAATAGGAATGAGGGGGCGGGGGGGGGCTTCACCCCCACAGGCTCATCTATCTGAATGCTTAGTCACCAGGGAGTGCCACTCTTTGGAGGGATCAGAAGGATTAGGGGGAGTGGCCTTGTGGGAGGAAGTGTGTCCCTGAGAGTGGGTTTTGAGGTTTCAGAAGCCCACGCCAGGTGCAGATTCTCTCTGCTGGTAGATCAGGATGTAGCTCTCAGCAAGTGCTCCAGCACCATGCTTATAACCATGCTCTGGCTGTGAAGACAATAGACTAACCCTCTGAAACTATGAGCAAGTCCCCAGTTAACTGCTGTCCCTTGTAAGAGTTACCTCAGTCACGGTGTCTCTTCACAGCAGCAGAACAATGACTAAGCCACACTCAAGGACTTGATATAGTCTCAGCTTATCCAGAACGTTCTAGCAATCTTACTCTTCAGCATGGCATGTCAGCAGCCCCAATATAGATTTTACTTCTCTCCCACACCACACTCTGGGCTCTGTACACCCCAAATTCATACTCAGTTCGTTACCTTGTCAACTGCTTGGTAGCCAGCTAGAGCTTGGTGAAGACATGATCCTAACTCATGAGGTACTAGAGGCGATCTTTGAAAAAGGATTTCTGTCTTGATACAAAAACAGATGGGCAATCCTTTTTCCTTTCCACTTCCGTCTTCCTTAAGCACGCACGTGGAATTTGGAACCACAGCAGCCACGATGTGACCCTGAAGCACGAGAATATAGAAGACTGTTTTGGGAGAGCTGCTGAACCAGGATCAAAACCACCTGTACCCCTGTTCTATTTAAATGGCGCTAAGGCCGGTATCCTGTCCGTGGTGGTTAAGTCTTAGCAAATATTTTTCTTATTAGAAGTAATTTGGATAAAAATAACTTACGAAAATTTTGCATGTATTCTTAAATTATGTTTTGTAAGATGAATTAGGGAATGTTCTGGGCTAAACTGTGACCCCACCACATTTACATGCAGAAACTTCCAACCCCCAACATTTTAGAACACAATCATATTTGGAGGTAAATTCTTTGAAGATGAAACTAAGCTAAAGGGAAATCTTTGGGGTGGTCCTAACACTAACCTGGCCCCAGAAATTGATGCATAAGTAGGCACACACTGAGGAAAGAGTGTATGAAAATATAGCAAGAAGGTGGTGGCTACCCACAAGACAGAAAAAAAAAAAAAGCATGGCTGTAGGTAACTTGATCTCAGATGTCTATACGGAGCATAAGAAAAGAAATGCCTGACATTCGAAACACCTGGTCTTCTGTAGGACTTTTAAAATGGCAGCTCTGGAAAGCTAACACAGGGCCGAGTACTTTTTTTTCAAGTATAATATAAGAACTACAAAGTAGTTAGAATAAATGAAATGTGTAAAAACGTTCACATGGACAGCTGTGTGGTTCGAACTTGAAGTGTTCCCTGTGGGCTAGTGTGGTGAACTCTGTTTCCTGCTAATGGTGTTATTCTGGGGAGTGGTAGAAACTTGGGGAGACAGAGCCTCTCTAGAAGAAGGAGGTCACTGGGACATGCCTTGGGGAGGGCACTTTGTTCCTGGTCCCTTCTGCTCCTTCTATCCCTGGCTGGCAGGGGGTGAGCAGCGGGGCTCTGTCTGTCTGTCTCACTCTCCTGCCATGGTGCCCTGCCTTAGCTCAGGTACGAAGCAACAGACACAGGGACCCCAGCCTGACGGCTTAGAAACTGTGAACCACAAATCAAGACTTCTTCTATTGAAACTTTTGTGTGTCTGTCACAGTGAAGGAAAGCTGGCCGACACACCGTCTGGTACGTAGGAAGCGTTTGGCAAGTGAGAGCTGAAGGAAATTTGACAGCAAAATTGTCAGGCTAGATCTCCCTTGTTATCTCTGGTGTTTGAGACAGAGTCTTGGTACATAGCCCAGGCTGGCCTCAGACTTGGAATCGTTCTGCCTCAGCCTCCTAAGTGCTGGGATTACAAATAGTTACCACCAAGTCTCAAAGAGGATGACAAGACTCAAGGAATCTGTGCTGTTTCTTAAGCAGAGATGGCAGTGTGCCACCATCGAGGCAGTTTTATAACCTGTGGACAGGGAGGGCACACTTCCCACCTGCCTCTCCCCTCACTTGGAGGATCAGTGGCATGCATGCAGAAGAGCGAAGTCATTTCCAGCCTGCAGTTGTTTAGATTCAGGCTTTTGTTGACTGTTTTCTGTTTCTCTCCCAGTCACGTGACCAGCAGTAGAGCACTTCAGCAAACAACAGGGAACAAAGTGACCCACCCTGCATCACCTTTTGAAGAGTGCCATGCAAGAGAGCAACCTCTCTACAAAGGTAAGCAATAATCTGGGTAATTAAGCCACGGAGATTTCTGGAGTCACCCGGTGCAGGCACCTCTGCTGACCCTGATTAATAAGATAAAATGTTCTCTATTCACGCATGCATGTCAACTGCAGTATCATTAGCAACGGGCACAGTGCTCCCAGTGAGGGTGATGGTTAGAATTCAGTTAGTCACCTTGAAATTGATATGATGTGGGGATCAAACGAGAAGAGAACATTTCAGTGCTGTTCATATTGACATGTGAAAGACGTTTGATCTCCTTGATTCTCTCATGCTTGGGGCAAAGAGCAAGCTTACAGGACATACAGGAAGTAGATTCTGAAGTCACCTTTATGTATTAATCCCTGGGAAGCCTAGCCAAGAGGTATTTGATCTGACTGTAAACACTGATATCACTTATCTCTGGCAAGAATATATCTTGGAATAAAACATTGAGGCATACAGTGAGATAGAGAGGCCTTGAAGCTGACCTTGATCACAAAGCAGGAAGACATTGAGGAACCCAGGAATCAAGACATTGGCGTATTTAAACTTGTGGCCCCCATAACAATCTTTCTGTGATAAGTCTAATCGTTCTGTGGAATTAAAAAAAAAAAAAAAAGTCTGGTAATGCAGTCACATAGTAAGAATATTCTTTGGCTTTAAAAGGAAATATTAGGAAATGAGAAGTCAAAATAAATCTTTCCTGTCCTGAAGTCGATTACAACATGAACGGACCTTAAACTAAACCTTCCGCTAAACAAAAGAAGCTGGTCACAGAAGGACAGCTCGGGATTTTACTCCTTTGAAAGTGACTAGAATAACATGTTCATTGAGATAGAAGGCAGCATGGTGATTGGAGGGCTGAGGATCGGGGAGCACCTGTTTAACGGAGTTTAGTTAGGGAAGACAAAAGCGTGCTGGAGATGGATAGTGGTGGTTGCCACACAAGGCGGCTGCACTCGATGCCTCCGAACCATAACCTCGAGATGGTTAAAATGACAAATGGCACATTGTATGGCTTTTACCAGACTGCCAAATAAAATTTCTTTTCTCAGCTTTTTTTAATTGGATGAAAATGATATGAAAAGTCGGCGGAATGTTTGAAAGGTTTCAGGGACAGAGATACAAGAGTGATGCCTGGGTGGCGGGGGTGGGGGTGGGTGGGGTTGCAGTTTGTTGATGCTTCTAAGTACAGTGTTAGTGTCCTGCAAAGGCCATGGGTTGAAGTCTTGGTCCTTGGGCTGTGTGGAAGTGGGGACAAAGGAAACGGAGTTCAGGGGTCTGAGGTGTGCCCTGAGAGGACACTGGGTCCTCTCCATTCTCCTCCCCACACTTCCTGCCTGCCATGAGGTAAGCTGGTTGCTCTATCACCCTCCTTACCTACCATGATCTCTTCCTCACTACGGGCCCAACCACAAAAAGCCAACGGACGCTGGACGGAAACCTCTAAAATTGTGAGCCACAATCGACCTTTCTGCTTTGGAAGTTGATTGCCTCAGGCATTTTATCATAGCCTGGAAAGCCGATTGCTACGGCTGAAAAGAAATGACTTCAGCAGCAGTAACTGTGTGCCCTCGTCTGTGGCCAGACCACCCTGATCTCAATGGCGATAACGAGTAAAATGTAAATTCAAGAGGAGAGAAAGAGTGTGGAGCGGCAGAAGAACTGCTTCACTTAGAAGGGTACTGCCAGGGTCTGAGAGCACAGGAGAGGAACGCTGAGGGAAAAGCCACTCTGTCTAGATCTTTTTTTTTTTGTTTTTTTGAGACAGGGTTTCTCTGTGTAGCTTTGCGCCTTTCCTGGAACTCACTTGGTAGCCCAGGCTGGCCTCGAACTCACAGAGATCCGCCTGCCTCCGCCTCCCGAGTGCTGGGATTAAAGGCGTGCGCCACCACTGCCTGGCTCTGTCTAGATCTTAACGGGTTGGTGGCTTCAGCTTTGCAAAGAGGTGGAGAGAGCCTGGGGGTGTACTTCAGTTGACAGAGCACTTGCTTAGCGTGCACGAAGCTCCCAGGTTCCATCTACAGTACCGTAGAAACTGGGAATGTGGTGCATGACTGCAGTCTTAGCACTTGGGAGGCAGGAGCATCATAAGGTCAATGATGAAGCTTGGGAGATGATGCAGTGGGTAAAGCCCTTTTGATTAAGCCTGAGGATTGGACTTTGGACCTCCAACAACCACATAAAAAGATGGGCGGGCACAGGTGCTGTCTGTCAGCTTGAGGCAGGGACGAGAGACCTTCAGGGTGAGTGAGCTAGCCAAAGGAGCTGGAATCAGTGCAGTCTGGGTTCAGTGGGCATCTTAGTTCAGGTTTTTATTGCTGTGAAGAGACATCATGACCACAGAAACTCTTATAAGAAAAACATTTCATTGGTATGGCTCCCTTACAGTTTCAGAGGTTCAGTTTGTTATCATGGCGGGGAGCATGGTGGCATGCAGGCAGACGTGATACTGGAGGAGTAGCTGAGTGTCCTACATCTTCCAGACAACAGGAAGTTGACTGAGACACTGGGTGGTATCCTGAGCATAGGAAACCTCAAAGCCTGCCCCCACAGTGACACACTTCCTCCAACAGGGCTACACCCCCTAATAGTGCCGCTCCCTATGAGATTATAGAGACCAATTACATTCAAACTACCACAGTGGGAGACATTAAAATGGAGAGTGCTGTGGGATGGTCTGTATGTCAAGTGTGTTGCTGATTGGTCAGTAAATAAATCACTGATTGGCCATTGGCTAGGCAGGAAGTATAGGCGGGACAAGGAGAAGAATTCTGGGAAGTGGAAGGCTGAGGGGGAGACACTGCCAGCCGCCACCATGACAAGCCGCGTGTGAAGATGCTGGTAAGCCACGAGCCATGTGGCAAGGTACAGATTAATAGAAATGGATTAATTTAAGCTGTAAGAACAGTTAGCAAGAAGCCTGCCACGGCCATACAGTTTGTAACCAATATAAGTCTCTGTGTTTACTTGGTCGGGTCTGAGAAGCTGTGGGACTGGCGGATGAGAGAGATTTGCCCTGACCGTGGGCCAGGCAAGAAAACTCTAGCTACAAATGGCGTCCAACGTGTTGGCAAGAGTTTCCACCTAAAACCTGAGTAAAAAGATTCTAAAACGGAGCTAAAAACAGCTCCTAGTTGTCTCTTTTAAGCTAGCCGCAGCCTGTGTGTTTGAGCTACTATGTCGGGTTCCTGGCGTGCATGCTAGACCTGCAATATGGCGGGAATGAGGCCTCTGCAAGTGGCACATTAAGCTGTGTGGTGGATTTAGCCTTTGCTAGTACAAAACAAAACAAAACAAAACAAAAAAAAAAGGTTTCTCAGCTACACGCTGCTTTGATAGAAGCATAGACCCACTATTTCTGAGAGTTGATGGCTCCCAGAGCTGGCGGAAAATGTACTACCGCCATGTTGGGAAGCTGAAGTGGGCGGAAACAGCAGCCACAGCACCAGAGCCGTTTCAGGCTTAGAAGGCTGCAGTCTAAAGCAATAGGCTCAAGCTAATATAAAAAAAAATAAGCCACGTAAAGATGGCTACCACACAGAGAATCTGGATTATGTTCTCTTTGATATTCGTAACTGAAGAAAAACATTTGATTACAAAAGCTGTTGAGTTATGCCAAAATATATATTTTAAAGGTACCTTGACTTCAAAATTTGGATGTAAAGATATGTTGCTTTGGAAAGGAGGCTCTGCTTTTGTTTCCACAGAAAGCCAGAGGCTATGGATTTGTTCAAGATTAAGATACATCAGGTTTGACCAGCCAAGACCCCCTGAAAGGTCTCTGATGACACCATGGCCCTGATGATCCAACATCCAGAATGGTTTCAAGGCAACTGGCTCAGATGACATACCCTCATGGACTATTCCATAATTCTAAAATTTTCTTTGTATCCCCATAAGATACAGCGCCCCCCTCCAGCAGGAAGTAGTAAGAGAAACTACGCCCAAATTCCCAAATATACCAAGCTGACTTTGGAGATATGTAAAGGTTAAAACCTTCCTTTTTAAGAAAAGAAAAGGGGAAGTGCTGTGGGATGGTCTGTATGTCAAGTGTGTTGCTGATTGGTCAGTAAATAAATCACTGATTGGCCATTGGCTAGGCAGGAAGTATAGGCGGGACAAGGAGAAGAATTCTGGGAAGTGGAAGGCTGAGGGGGAGACACTGCCAGCCGCCACCATGACAAGCCGCGTGTGAAGATGCTGGTAAGCCACGAGCCATGTGGCAAGGTACAGATTAATAGAAATGGATTAATTTAAGCTGTAAGAACAGTTAGCAAGAAGCCTGCCACGGCCATACAGTTTGTAACCAATATAAGTCTCTGTGTTTACTTGGTCCGGTCTGAGAAGCTGTGGGACTGGCAGATGAGAGAGATTTGCCCTGACCGTGGGCCAGGCAGGAAAACTCTAGCTACAGGAGAGTGATTAAGAAGACACCCTTTATCAAGTTTGGGCCTCCACAAACACGCCTGCACACGTATGCACCCATATGTACTCGAGTGCCCCCACACACACAGACAATACAACCCCCCACACAAACATGCAATAAGAATTTTTTTAAAGCTCATCCCTGATGACATAGACAGTTCAAGGCCAGCCAGGGCTGCTTTAAATAAAGAAGAGAAAGAGAGAAAGGGACAGAGGAAGGAAATGAGAAAGAAAAGGAGAAGGGGGGGAGAGGAGGGGAGGGGGGGAAGAGGAGGGAAAGGGAGGGAAAAGGAGCAGGTGGGAAGCAAGGTAATTGTCAGTGGGGGATCAAAGAAGCTGGCTGGCTGGGCCTCGGGCAGTGAGAGTTGGAAGACCACCATAGGCAGAGTGGGAAATTGGAGAGCAGAAGGAGGTAAGGTTGAGTCAGATAAATAGAGAGACTAAATACAGTTTCTTTTTATTTAAGTAACATTTGAATTCTAGAATGGCTTGAGGTCCCCCAGAAGTTACAACAGCCACACAGGCAGCCTCCACCTAGCTCCAGTCCTCAGCACCGGTGAGCCCATCCTGATAGACGACAATTAACCGGAGTCTGTCATTCACCCAGATTCCGCCCGGTTTCCTCTGACATCCCTCTTTCAGGATTTCATCCAAGTTTGCATCCATCCAGTATTGCAGAGCGAGAGTGGAGTTCCCATGTACTCTACCTGACCCCCATTCTCCTTACCGTTAACAGCTTGTGTTGATGTGGGGCATTGTTACAATGAATGAGCCAGTATTGATACATTGCCATTAGCCAAAGTCATACTGCGCTCGGTTATCCTTATTTCTATTTCATAATTTCAACTGGAATCCCACATTACAGTTTTTAAAACTTTAAATTTTATTGATTGGTTAGTTGGTTAACTAATGCTTTCTCTATCTCTCTCTTTCTGTGCATGTGTGTGTGCGTGTGTGTGTGTGTGTGTGTGTGTGTGTGTGTGTGTGTGTGTGTGTATGTGTGGTATCTTTGTGTGTGTATGTTGGGTCCTGGGGATCAAACGCACGTTGTCAAGCTTTACACAAGTGTCTTTACCTGCCAGGCCATTTCACTGGCCTCATGATCCCACCTTACATTTGTTTTTTGTTTTTGTTTTTGTTGTTGTTATATGAGCTTCCTTTCTAATGTGTGTGTGACATTACATATGTCACAATGCGTGACAATTTTGCAGTTTTTTAGTCTTGATTTTAATGACTCCGACAGCTTTGGGAAGCGTGGATCAGGTATCTGGAAGGGCATCTTCCCTCTCCTCCTGCCCCCCCTTCTCCTTCCTCCGAGTCCCTCCTCCCTCACTCCTCAGAGGCTAGCCTCAAATTCCTCTCACCTCAGTCTCCTGTATCCTAGGGTGCCTCTCCTGTATATTACAGGGGTGCATCACTATGCCTACCGAAAGGTCAATGATGCTTTATCGGTTTTGTTTTTAGTGGTGGGGATCAAATCCAGGATCATGCATGCCAGGCATCCTTCCCTTTGGCTTGCCCGGTGTTCTCTGAGTCAGGCTTAGGTTCCGGGTTTTTGAGGAAGCCCTCAGCAGTGAGGCACCCTGCTCTCTCATCACATCATGAGTGTCTACTACCAATGTGCCTCATCACTACTGATGTTACCCTCAGTCTCGTGACCAGGGGACTCTGCACCACTGTCTGGGATTGTGTTGTTTTTGAGTAAGAAATGTGATTGGGTGAAAATGGTATTTCAAGAGAATGCTTGCCACACAAACACGAAAGCTTGAGTTTGGATCCACAGCAGTCATGAGAAAAAGCCAAGTGGAGCAGCATGCATCGGCAACCTAAGCACCTCCAAGGGTGTGGGGGCAGGACGACCCCTGGGACTTCCTGGTCAGTCAGCCTACCACATTGGTGATCTCTGTTTACATGCACCTGCACACATGTCCATGTGTGGGTGTATATACACAGAAAATGGTATTCTGAACTGAAAAGTCCGCTCATGACTTGTATCCTGAATAGGAACATCATGACCTTACATTGTGCTTGCTCTGGTCTAGACGCTTTATGGGACTCGCCTCACGAATGCTTGCATACCAACAAACCTAGCAGAAGCTAGAAATGCTGCATATTAAAAATTGCATTTGCTGCCGGGCGGTGGTGGCGCACGCCTTTAATCCCAGCACTCGGGAGGCAGAAGCAGGCGGATCTCTGTGAGTTCGAGGCCAGCCTGGGCTACCAAGTGAGTTCCAGGAAAAGCGCAAAGCTACACAGAGAAACCCTGTCTCGAAAAACCAAAAAAAAAAAAAAAAAAAAAAAATTGCATTTGCTAGAATCAGTCTGCTGAACAGCAGAACTGGGCAGTATAACCCACTGTAGAGTGTTGGTTGTGCCTCTGGTGACCACGTGGCTCATTGTCACTGCCCGGGTGTCTTGAGATATTGGACCATATGCTGCCTCGGGGAAAGCCCCAGTTTCACAATCAATGTGTGTTTCCTACAGGATGCACATCCCTTTTATACTGTTGTAAAGTCAGAAACCGTGAGTCAACCGTCTAAGCTGTTGACTGTGTGTGGTTAATCCTCACATCGACTCCCATTCGAATGACAAGGGAACCGGAGCTTTCAGAGGACACAGAATCTATTAAAGTTTACACAACCGAGGAGTGGTTAATCTGGTCTCTGAACTGAAGAAATGTGGCCCCAAATGTCTGCATTATCGCTGTGTCATTCTGGGGCCTGTTGGAATGTGTTTAGGCACCATGGTTTAACTTTGGAGTCTGATTCCCCAGGCCCATCTCCAGGGATTCTGTCCCAGTAGTTTGATGGTAAGTGTCTTAGGGTTTTATTGCTGTGAAGAGGCACCCTGACCACAGCAACTTTTATAAAGGAAGACATTTAACTGGGGCTGGCTTACAGTTCAGACGTTTATCCATTATCGTCTTGGCAGGAAGCACGGCGGCACGCAGGCAGATACGAAGTTAGAGAGGTAGCTGAGAGTCTACATCTGGATCTGCAGGCAGCAGGAAGAGACAGTGAGCCACAAGGCCTAGCTTGGGCATCTGAAGCCTGCCCCCCAGTGACTCTTCCTCCAAAAAAGCCACACCTCCAATAACGCCACTCCTTATGACTCTATGGGAACCATGTTCATGTAAACCACCACGGCAAGACCTAAGTTTCTCTGTTTTAGATTTATTTATTTTGTTTTATGTGTATGAGTGTTTTGCCTACATGTGTGTATGTGTATCACATGCATGCCTGGTGTCCATGGACGTCAGAAGAGGCCATCGGACTTCCTGTGACTGGAGTTACAGACGGCTGTAAGGCACCATGTGTGGCTGAAAACGGAACCCTGGTCCTCTGCTAGAGCACCAAATGCCCTTAACTCCTGAGCCATCCCTCCTGCTCCGGTTTCTCTGTTTTAGTGTGTTCCCAGGCTGTGTGCCCATGTGAGCCAAGAACAAAGGCAGAGAGCCATTTAGGATGTTCGGTGAACCTTGTGACCATTACACCCCTGAGGCTTTTCCTGAAATGTCATCTGTGGGACGAGAGCACGAAGAAGACACTCCTGAGGAACCCTGGCAGGGCTCTGTCACCAGCTGGATGCAGAGACAGCCAGAGGCAGGAGGCCCTTAGCTGAGGAACTGAGGAAATATCTGCTAAAGGAGAGGAGAGGTGAAGGGAAAGTTCAACTTGACTTTGAGATGGTGTAGATGGGTCTAGGGGTGGAGTTCCCCTTAGAGGCTCTCCTAGAGATTCCAGAAGCACCAAGGACTTCCTCAGCATATGAGTTTTCTGTGTAACAACATCAAGGAAAGGGTCAGAACATCAGGAAATGAGCCCATTTTAGACTGGGGGCTGAAGGAATCCCATTATCAGACCACTCTCCTGGTAGAACAGTGGACAATGAATTGAATGAGATCCTACCATTTACCTCATCCGTGGGCTCCTACTGTGAGTGGGGAGTAGCAGACCTGGGAAGTATTTAGGGGCAGCAGGGGGATTTCCTTGTTACTCATAATTGATGACCTGTCACTGGACTCATGTACCCTCAAAGGTCATGAGCCTGGATGGTGGATCTGAGCCGTCCTGTCTTAAGACATTGACACAGAGAGTAACATGGGATGGCTAAGCGCCTACCTTGGCAAGAGGCATCTCAGCAGCTTTTCTGCCTGGATCCAGGCCCTCCTTGTGGCAGCATTAGAAGGGAAAGCCCATGTGCCATTTTTTTTTTCCCTGAACAAACACATGCTTCTCTTTGCTCCCGAGACCATTTTCTTCGGTCTGACAGCTGGCACCTGCCGGGTCCAAGCTGATGCCAAGCCCTGTTTCCACACCTACTCTTTCATGACCTGTAGTAACCTTTTCCCTTGTTCCCAGGACCTGCCCTTCCCCCTGGGGACACTGCCACTCCTCACTCACCTGGGAGACTCCTCCTCCAGCCTGCGGTTGGAAAGGATGACTGGGTGGGTCCACAATACACAGGCCCTGCTTTGGGCCCATTCTGTCAGTAAGGAAGAGAAGGAAAGCCCAACCCACACGTTTTTGTCAGTGTTTACGGGAACCTGTTCAGATTGGTTGTGGAGCTATTGACGGTTGACATTCTGGAAAGAGGGTCGCAGAAAAGCCTGGCATAGGTTGTCACTTGGCATCTCCAATGTCCAGGCCCCAAACTGTTGATATCAGTACATTTGCATTGTCCTTGTTACCATTCTGTCCCTTTTATTGTCAAATGTCTCAAAGCCCAGAACCATACGGAGTACTATAAAGAGCACTGCTCTCACAACTGGCCACTTAGCTGACCTTTCTCACCTGATCCATTTGATTCAGTTACAGATGGAAACGATTGAGGGTTCCCCTCGGGGTACCCTCCCCTTCTCCATCCTCTTCATTCCTCCCCAAAACCCCTAGCTGGATTTTGCTGTTTCGCTTCTGGGGTGATTTGTAAACTTTGAAGTACTTGCTGCTATAGGAGTTGGAATGGTAGTCAGTTAAGAGCACTGGCTGCTCTTCCAGAGGACCCAGGTTTGGTCCTCATCACTCACATGTGGGGGCTCACAGCTGTCTATAAGGCCAGTCTCAGGGGGTTGGACACCCTCTTCTTGCTTCAGGTGGCACTCTATGCATGTGGTATCCAGACTTGCAGGCGAAATGCCCATATCTACAAAATAATAAAAAATTTAATTGCTGTTATTCTGTAATTATATGTCTGTTCTAATGTTAATGAGCCAGTAGAGAAAACTCACTCTCTCTGTTTCTCTGTCTGTCTGTCTCTGTCTGCCTGTCTGTGTGTGTGTGTGTGTGTGTGTGAAGAACACTTAAGATTTACCTGTTTAGTACACAAGGTGACATTGAAGTAAAGTTGCTGTATTGTATGCAATACAGAACCCAGAACAGGTTCATTTTGTAACTCCTGTCAACTACCTGATTTGATTTTACTGTAGATTTGAAGACATTCAGTTCTAACGACAGAGAATCAGGAAGCTGGTTCTTGAGAGTGAACAAGTTTCGTTTTGTTTTCAGCACTAGGGATAACATCTGGGGCCTTGAGTACGCCAGGCAAGTCCTCTGCTGTTGAGACCTATCTCTCAAACTCAAAGAGGTATTTTTGACAACTTTCCCTTAAATAAAACCGGAAAGATAGGGGAAGGTAGGTGGGGGAAACTTGGGGATTGAGCCAGGGCAGGTCCAAAGCGGGCCATTCGACAGAGCTTCACCAAGAGCTCCGTGAGCACCCTTTCCCCATGCACAGTCTGGCCCTCCTCCATTTCTGAGAGAGTGAGGCCAGACGGAGAGAAGACAGGAAGACTGGAAGGACATCAATGTTCACGATGGCAAAACAAACCATAACTTAGAAATCGCATAGAAATGGTCTGGTGAATGTTTCCCCGTGGAGCTATCGACAGTACCTGAAAAACCACCCTGTCTCTCCTTTGTGCACACAGGGTGCTACTTAATGTACTATATCCAAGTCCTGGTGGGGCCTGTGTCTGAAGTCAAGTCGATGCCAGACAAGTTGACAGAGGATTTCTGATGTTCTTTACTTACTGGTGAGGGAGAAATTGAGTGGAAACAGAGACTGCTAAATCAGTCCCTCCCTCCCTCCTCCCCTCCCTCCCCCCTCCCTTCCTCTCCCCCTCCCTCCCTCCCCTCCCTCCCTCCTCCCCTCCCTCCCCCCTCTCTTCCTCTTCCCCTCCCTCCCTCCCCCTCTCCCCTCCCTCCCTCTCTCCTTTTATTCTTCCCTTCTGTTCCCTTCAATTTATTTTGAAGGTATTTTAAACCCCAAGAAAAGCTGTACAGAAAACCCCAGTAGGCTCTTGTCCATTTCATACTGTAATATTTTCTTCATTTGCCTCTGGTCCCTCTGAGGAATGGCCTCCATCAGATTGGCATTCTGTGGGGCATTTGCTTGATTGCTTAGCTACTGAAGACCAGTAGGCAACCCATGGGTTAACCTCTCATTCTTCTGTGTATTTTCTAAACATGGGATAAGTTCTCCCGTAACCTTGGTAAATCCTCGTATTTAGGAAATTTAACATTGACTTTGGCACATTTAAGTTCATGTTCCAGCTTCACCCATTAGTCCAATAGTTAACCTTAGAGCAATTGTTTTTCTAGCAGAAGATTCAATCCAGGATCCATATTGCATTTAGTTTTCCCATCTTTGCAATCTTCTTTAATTTGAAACACTCCCTAACCTTATTACATCCCAAGTAATACAATAATGTTCTTCAATTTAGGTTTGTCTGAGCTTCTTCATGACTAAATTTAATTTTGCTGTTTTTGCCCAAATACTACAGAGCATCACATCCAAAGGCCAAGCAAGCTCATTTCTTCCTTCCTTCCTTTTGTCCCTCATTAATTGTCTAGGAATATAGACTCCCATGAAAGAAAATATTCAGAGCCTTTTGCTTTCTTTAAAAATATATAACCTTTCTTTTTCTAAAAAACAAACAACAAAAAAACAAACAAACTAAAAACCCTTCCCTTTCCCAGCTTTCTGCCCATGTAAGAATGTCAGATTGCGTCTATGTTATCTCTGAAAGCTTTGACATATTCCTACTTGTGGTTGTTTGAATGAGAATGGCCTCCATAGGCTTGGATATTTGAGTGATTGGCCCCTAGTTGTCAACTGTCTGAGAAGGATTAGGAGGCGTGGCCTTGTTGGAGGAGGTGTGTCACTGGGAGTGGGCTTTGAGGTTTTGAAAACCCATGCCAGGACCAGTCTCTCTCTCTCTCTCTCTCTCTCTCTCTCTCTCTCTCTCTCTCTCTCTCTCTCTCTCTCTCTCTCCCTCTCCTCCCCCCACCCCCTCCTCTCTCTCTCTCCCTATCTCTCTCTCTCTCTCTCTCTCTCTCTGTACCTCCAACTTCAGATCAGGATGTTCTGGAGTTACTGCCCCAGTGCCAGGCCTGCCTGCCATCATGCTTCCTGTCGTGATGATCACGGACTCACTCTCTGAAACTGTAAACAAGCCCCCAACTAAATGCTTCCTTTTATCCATTGTCTTGGTCATGGTGTCTCTTCACAGCAATAGAACAGTGACTAAGACACTACTATAATTCATAACCATAGATGGATGTTTCAATATCTCTATCAGCATAATTGATGAAAACAGACAGGAAGTGACGACACAGATGAATTCAGTGTCACTATAAATCAACCCAACAACATAGAGTACACTCGAAAAGAATATGTGTGCTGAATATTTACCAGTGTAGATCACATTCTATCTGAATACATGCCTCATGTCTCAGGAAACTTTAAAAGACTTCAAATTAAACAAAGCCTACGTTCTGGTCACAATAAAACTAAATAATGAATCAGTCACCCAAAGACCTCTTAAAAATATCCAAACCCTTGAAAACTAAATGGCATACTTCTAAATATCCCTTGAATCAAAGAAATTGGATAAATCAGAAAGTGGTTTGAATGGAAGAAAACTGGAAATATAACACTCCAGAATCTATGGGGGTATGACAGTAAGGCTATGAGCCAAAACCTTGGGCAAGAAGAAATGTTTAAAGTCAATGATTTTTCCCCTTCTTAGTAGCAAGTTAATAGAGTAGAACACATTAAATATGAAGGAGTGGAAGAAAGTCCAGTAAGTGCCATGAAAGGTCAGATGTGGAAAAAAAAATCAATGAAATTGAAAAAAAGATGAAGTCAATGAAACCAAAATTGATGCTTTGAGGAGACTAATAAAACTCATGAATCAAAAGAGAGAGGAGCTGTGAATTACCATCACTGAGAGAGGTGCCGTTGCCGTGAACCTGCCACATGAAGCAGCATTTCTGAACGGGAACTGCATCCCCCACAGAGGGCACTGGGCAATATCTAGGGACCAGAGTCTGCAGACATTGCTGTAATGTCCATAGAGCACACACAATGAGGGACATAGCTGAGCAATCCTCAATGAATAGGACATGCTCCCTTAACACAGACTGTCCAGACCAAATGTCCATAACCCCTATTGAAAGACTGCATTGAAAGGGTGGTAAGGGGGCTATTACGTGTAACTTTAAAACACACCCACACAAAAACAAACAAACAAACAAGCAAACAAAAAACCCATTAAAATAAAAAAAATCATGCCTGGTTGAAACATAAATCTTAAGAAAGACTCCAACTACAAAAACTTACACAAAAAGCGTAAGTCTGGGTAACTAGATATTTATTAAACAAGTTGAACTTGGAGTTTAAAAGCTTCTCACAAAGGAACCTTCAATGGACACCAGTTAAAAAAAAGTCTATGAAACATTGAAGGATGAAATAATAATGTAGAAATCAATTCTACATAAACTTCTTTTAGAAAACTGATGAGGTAGCATTGTTTCTTAATACATTTTTTGGGGGGGGTTGGCATTGTTGGACATTAATATCAGATGCCCTAGTTTACTTCTTTGTTGTTATTATAAAATAACTGGCCGCCGGGAGTTATTCCAGCACTTGGGAGGCAGAGCCAGGCAGATCTCTGTGAGTTCAAGGCCAGCCTGGTCAACAGAGCAAGATCCAGGACAGGCACCAAAATTACAAAGAGAAACCCTGTCTTGAAAAACCAAAAAAAAAAAAATCATAATAATAATAACTGGCCAACAGTAACTGGGGAGGGGCATTATTTTGCTTACACTTCTGCTGTGGAGGAATCTTTTTGTACACTATGAATATGTATTATTCTCATTGTTAATAATAAAGCTGATTGGCTGGTAGCCAGGCAGGAAGTATGGGCGGGACAACCAAACTAAGGAAGGGAAGAGAAGGGTGGAGTCAGGAGAGACACTGAAAGCCACCCAAGAAGCAGGATGCTGGAGGACAGGTAAGCCATGGACCAGGTGGTGATAAATAGATTAATAGGACTGGGTTAATTTAAATGTAAGAGCTAGTTAATAATGAGCCTGAGCCATCAGCCAAACATTTACAATTAATATAAGCCTCTGAGTGATCATCTGGAAGCGGCTGTGGGACAGGGCAGGACAGAGAAAAATTTACACATTTCCACTATTTTTTTTACATTTTTTTAAACTTCGGTTTTTTTAATTAATAGAGAATAACATTTAACTGGCAGGATATTGCATTGGTATGTTAAATGTTGTAAACATAGGTGACTTTCCAGTGTGTTCTTGTAACTCTGTACTTTTCAAACTTAATCTTCAGTGCTTGCAGTCATGATTATCCTGGAGCTTCAGAGCTCTGTATGTTTCCAACTTTAAGTATTTTTTTTATACACTTTATTTTGATCATATTCTTTCCCTTCCCCAACTCTTCCAAGATCCTCCCCATCTCCCTACCCACTCAACTCCATGTTCTATCTCTCTCTTTCAAAAAAAAAAAAATAAAATAAATGAACAAAAGCCAATAATACAAAAAAAATCAAAACAAAATAAAAAACACACACAAAATGGAGTCTGTTTTGTGTTGGTCAACTACTGGGCATGAGGCCTGGCCTGGAGTATGTATGGTTGATGCATCCAATGATACTCCGTCGTCATTGATTTCCCCTTTCCCAACAGGTATCAGTTGCAAAGTCTTCTTGGTTAGGCTCGGGACCTTATGTCTACTTCCCTGTCTTTGTGCTGGGATTTGTCTGGTTTGAACCTGTGCAGGTCTGGTGTGTGCTGTTGCAGCCTCTGTGCGCCCACATGGGCCTTTGTCCTGTTGTGTCTGGGAGATGCTGCTTCCTTGGAGTCCCCCATTCCTGCTAGTTCTTGTAGTCTTTTTGCCTCCCCTAAAAATAGTGTCTTCAGCAATGGGTCTTCCTCTCAGGTTGGGGGTGAGCATTAACCCATAGCATTGGCAATAGCTTGGGATGTGTGGGAGAATCTACAGAACCCCTTTGACCAAATTCAACAAAATTTAACCCATTCCCGGTACTGGATGTTTGACTTGGTGGTATAAGACATCTAGTTGGGGCATGGTCTCCCCCATTATTTGGTGAACCCTACTTAAATTCCTTTCACATATGTGTATGTTTTAGGGAGCTTCTACAGCAGTAGGCTTTAATATGGCTTTTCAAAGGGCCTTTTTAGTGTTAGTTGTCCCTTCCCATATTTCGCCCCGCCTTTTCCTGCCCTCCTATCCCCCATCCTCAAAATTCAGTAAAGAAACAATCTGAGCTTAAATCCTAAACAAAGGTCTGAGGAGATAGGTTAAAAACAGATTCTGGGCTGGGGGAAGATGCCTCAGTGGGTAAAGCGCTTGCTTTTCCACGAGTTTGAGTCACCAGAACCCATGGGAAGCCTGGTAGATACGACAGCAAGCGCCTGCGATCCCAATGCTCCCGCGGCAAGATGGGAGATGCGGACAGGAGAGTCCCCAGAGTCTCGGGGCCAGCTAGCCTGTCCCACACTGTGGTAAACAAGATGGAAGGTGAGGACCGCGACTGCTAAGCTTGTCCTCTGACCTCCACATGTACGCTGTGGCACGGGGTGGGGTGGGGGCTCTTAAAAAAAAAACGCACTCAATGAGAGTGATCATCATCCAGTCATCAGTGAGTATGGGAAGCGATCAGGGAACGGCTCAGAGATTAAGGGCACGTGCAGCGTTGACAGAGGACCTGGATTCCCAGCACCGTGCAGATGGTTCACAGCCATCCGGGCTCCAGAGGTTCCAGTGCCCTCTTCTGGACTCTCAGGTTCCTGCACTCACACATTCCCATGTCCCCCTCCCCGCAGAAACACGGTTAAAAAGTAAAATAAACCAAATCCAACCCCAATAACTGAAACATCTTTTGAAAGTGGGAGATCAGGAGATCCCACTATGTGTGGTAGAGACTAGTTCTTGAGACAGACAGTCATGGCCCTACTTTTTGCTTTCATTTTCTTTCGTGATATCGGAGGCAGAAATCGTTTTTGAAAGCTGCCTCAACCGTTTGATGACCTCATGTATGGATTTTCTTCACACTTGCCCCAGGGAATCTCCAGGAAGCTGGTGAAGCCCGTCCTTGGACACTACTTCTGGCTCAATCCTTAAGCACAAATAGTCCAGAAATAAAGCATGTCAGAGCACCAGGAGGAGATTTGTTTTTCTTCCTAAGAGGATCAACTTGATGAAATATGTGATGCTCCGAATGTTACAAGAAGACATTCTTTTAAAGAATGAGTTTGTGTCTGAATTTGTGACACACAGCAATGACAAGATTATCTGGGAAAGAAAACATTTTTTTTACTAATAGAAAAAGCCATTATCATTTACCACATGGCAGAGTTTCATTTCCACAGAAATGATACTGTGAATACCGAATAAGGACCAATAAAAATGATGCAGCCATATTGGAACAATCCAGTGGGAAGAGTGTGTGTGTGTGGCTAATGAATTCAAGAGGAGAAAGCTCCAATTCTTCACCTCCAAAGGAGAATGTTAATAGATAACATCCAAAATGGAAAACCAAGAGCATCAGGGCATGTATTTTATCTACAGCTGTAGGTGTCAGTGGTAAAAGCATCAACTTAGATGCTTTGAGTGACATTGTGGAATATTATTTTAACTAGGCAAAGATGTGGTACATTGGTTTAAGCTGTGGAATATTACTTAAACTATGTAAAGGTGTGTTACGTTTGTTTATTCTGCACTTGTTTAACGAGATATGGATGTGCGTTTAATGATGTAAAGATGTGGTGCATTTGTTTCCCCTTGTCTGCCTAAGGCATCGGATTGGTCTAATAAAGAGCTGAATGGCCAATAGCTGGGCAGAGAAAGGACAGGCGGGGCTGGTGGGTAGAGAGAATAACTAGGAGGAGAAATCTAGGCTCGGGAGAGGAAGAATGAGAGAAGAGAGAATGAGGAAGAAAGAGAGAGAGAGGCCTGGGGCCAGCCGGGCCAGACAGATAAACATGAGAAGCAGTGAAAGTAAGATATGCAGAAGGAAGAAAGGTAAAAAGCCCTGAGGGCAAAAGGTAGATAAAGAGAAACAGGCTAATTTAAGTTAAAAGAGCGAGCCAGAAATGAGCCTAAGCTAGGCTGAGCATTCAAAACTAATAATAAGTCTCTGTGTCATGATTTGAGAACGGGTTGGTGGCCCTAAAAGAAAAGCCTGATACAGAGTGAGGGAGGGGCCTGTATTGTGCTAACAGCATTATAAAAAAGTCTTTGACTCTTCCATTGTCTGTCTATCTTGATTTAGTGAAAGTTAAAGGAAAAAAATAGAGATGAATTGCAAAGAATCCACAAGCCATGCCTCTCTAAACTGGTAAGTAAACCCAAGGGGCAAACATTTTGCTACAGAAGACTTCAGTCTCCAGCTTCTGAGGGCTTTGAGTCCAGGGTCAGGAAGTTTGGGTTTTAAACGGGAACAAAGCTCAAATGCTGTTGAAATGGACACAGGGAGGAGGCAGGAAGTAGGCATTCCCAAGTTGGGAGAAGGCACACACCGTACATGAGACAGTTTTCAGTTTTTTATATTTCTTTGTAATGATGTTGAAGAAGATGCCTTCTGAAATTCTTCAAGGAGGAAAAGTACCACAAAAGACAGTTCATCAAGGGCTGAAGATGTAGCTCAGCTGGTGGGGTGTTTGCACCCCTGACTATTCCTCTTGAAAAACAGTATATTACAATATTTCAACATCATCATTTACACTTTCAGACCTAGAAGTGTGAGACTGGGGGCTGGCAGATTCCAGGTTGGTCACCCGTTCCCAGTGTTCTCAGTGTACAATTCCACAGGTTCCACTGTCCGTGTGCTCTAGTGAGGAAACATTCAATAGCACGAGTCAATAAAAGAACCTGCTGAAAAGCCTCTTAGCAGTCGGGTAGGGTAGGGTGGAGAACAAGCACACCACATTTCCAAACTCCTCTAAAGAGTCCGCTGTTACACAAAGTCTGTATGCCCGAGCTTTGGCGGGAACTACTGAACACATTCTACAGAAAACACTGAGAATGATCAACTCAGGAAATCAGTTCCCAAGGCCCTCTGCCTCCTTCCCAAACCTACTTGGGTTTCAAGCTAGCTTTCCCATGTTCCACAGTTGTGTGGATCCACATTCCATCTTTGGTAACCACCCAGCTATCACTGGAGTGGCCCGTCAATAAACCAAACACCATCCATGTTTCTCACGTGTGCCTGAAGACATGGCTCAGTTTCATAGAGTGCTTGTCTTGCCCCAGCATGCCACAGGATTTTCTCCTTTTTATTGTGTGAGAGCCAAAGTTACATTTTAAGTTTTAATTACTCTGCCTAAGAGATGCATGAAACAAAATGCCTCTGGCCTGTAAGCGCCTTGCCCAAGGATAGATAGTCCCTGAGATGTTGGAGGCTGTTGTTTATGGAAGATAACAAGCCACATATTTTTGCTTCCCTAAACAAGTTTGTTTGACCCAACTACACCAGATGTGCTTGATCACATGGAGGTTGGAGGTATGTAGGCAAGAAGTACGTCAGGATATATGCTTGCTCCTGATTGGACCTGGTGGGACATATGTAGCCTTATGGGTTTACCTTTATAAGCCTGTGCATAAGGTGATTCCTCTCTACTTTCTGGGAACCCAGGGATGGACCTGGCCAGAGTCCCTCATCCTGGCCACTATTTAATTAAAGTTTGCTTCAAATTTGGCTCAAAATTGTGGTAATGGTCTTATTCTCACCTGGCGGGATTAACAATCGCTGAACCAAAACCACAAAGAGATGTAACTGTAAAAATGACCACTTTTTTGGTCAGACAATCTCAGGGAATTTTAAAAGTCAGACTGTGTCACTATGGATGTTAAAATTGTGAAACCAAATATGTAAGCTACACAAAAATATTTGTGGTAATTTCTTGTAATAGAAGTGTGGTGCCCTGTGTATTACCGACAATTCACTTTTTAAAATTCATTTTGAAATTTATGTCTAGTAAAATTCACTGTTTTTAATGTGCAAGTCCCCGAGTTTAAGCTTGTGTGTAGATTCTTGTAGCTACAACACAGCCAGGGTCCAGAACATTCCACCATCCCAAACACTGGTGCTGTCCCACTTGTTACCTCTTTTTTTGTCCCCAAAACTTTGCCCTTTCTAGAATATCAAGTGGTGGCCTGGGCGTGGTGGTGCACGCCTTTAATCTCAGCACTCAGAGGCAGAGGCAGGTGGATCTCTGTGAGCTGGAGGCCAGCCTGGTCTACAGAGTGAGTTCCAGGACAGCCAGGGCTATGTAAACAGATCCTGTCTCAAAAGCAGAATATCAAATGACGACATCACAGAAGCCTTCTGTGACTTCTTTCACTTAGTGTAGTATATTTGAGATTCATCCACGCAATGGTATATGTATACATGTGCGCATGTGTTTACACTCGTCCATGGACTATATAACAGGATATTATCTATTATGTATATACAGACTTTCAAATAAGAAGAGTCATAGACTGTTAGTAAGACATCACTAAGTGAGGGGCTACGGAGATGGCCCGGCTGCTAAGAGCATTTGCTGTTCTTGCAATGGACCTTGAGTGTGCTCCCCAGAATACACATGGCAGCTCACAATCCTTTATAACTCCAGGTCTCGGGGATCCAGTCAGCTCTTCTTGCTCCCTTGGGTCCTAGGCACATATGTGGTATACATACATACATCCGGGCAGGCAAAACATTTATGCACATAAAATAAGTAAATCTGTTTTTGTTTTTTAAAGACAGTACCCAGTGTCCCTGAACCCCTGAGCTAACTGCAGGAATGTCAGAAGCAGGAAGCTGCCATCACTATCTTATCACACGGAAACTACCTCCTATGGTTCAGTACAAAACCATTTCATCACGACAAGGATCTACTTAGTATGACCTCTTCCAGTCACTCCCTGTTCTTTCCCTTTCCCCATCTTTCCTTACTCTCGGCCACCACTAATCTGCTACCCACCTCAAGGACTTCGTTATCTCAATAGTACCCTATAAACGGAGCCATCCCACAGGAGCTCGGCCAGGGCTAGGTGTTTGATTTTCTTATTTAGCATAAAGCCCTTGTGGAGCTGTTATGTGTCCCCATTGTTTCCCTCTGTTTGTTTCCGGGGTGTGAATTCCACGGCATGCATTCTCCAGTTTGTCCGGTCACCTACTCATGGCCATCTGGATTATCTCCAACACTTGCCCATTATGAACAAACAGCTTTTGTAATATTTACATGTGGGCTTTATGTGAATATAAGTTTTCATTTTTCTTGGGTAACACCTAAGAAGGGAATGCTTGAGTTTTGTGAAATGTGAATTTAAAAGGCGTTTAAATTGTATTAATTTCCTTATTTATTTAGTGGAAGCTATGTGTCTGTGTGAAGTACATGTGCCAGAGCACACAAGTAGAGGTCGGAGGGCAGTTTATGGGAGGAGTCTTCCCCTGCCACCCTGTGGGTCCTAGGGATCCAGCTCAGGTCATCAGGCTTGGCTGGAGATACTTTTACCCACAAAGCCATCTCACAGACCCTGAAACCTGAATTTTTATCCTTAAAAGAAACTTCTCAGGCTGGAGAGACAGCCCAGTGAGTAGAGCACTTGCCATGAGAACATGAAGACCTGGGTTCAAATCCCCAGACCTCACACAAGCCTGGCACAGTGTTACACTTCTCTCATTCTGCTGCTCCTGTTGAGAAATGGAAGGTAGAGACAGGGGGATTCCTTGAAGTTCACAGGCCAGCTAGCCTGCCATATACAGCAGAGAACACAAAAAGACCCTGCCTCGAACAAAGTTTTCTCTCTCCTCTCCCCCTCCCCCTCTCCTCCTTCCTCTCCTTCTCTATACCCTCTCCATCCCCTTCTCTCTTCTCTCTCCTCTCTCTCTCCCCCTCTCCCCCTCTCCCCACCCCTTCTTCACATACAAAACCATGATAAAATAAATAAACAAATGCAAGAAAGAAACCGCCCAGCTGTTTGCCAGGGGCCACTCTTCCGCAGTAAGTTGTTTCGTATCCTTGCTGGCTCTTGGTGCTTTCAAGTTAGGTTTGTTTTGTTTTTAGGTTCGAAGTGACATTCCACCTGCTTCGGTCTCAATTTATTAAAACAGGTTTGACAAAGTTGACCTCAGCTTGAAGAAATCGTACTCGGGCCTACTGATTGGTATTACCATTTTCCACTTGATCTAAGAAGAAGCATAGTGAGCCCCCCAGCCCCAGAACCCTACCACAGGAAGCTGAAAATGGAAGCCACTTGCTGATCCACTGCTTTCCAGAGTGACTGTTACCAGCCTGTCCCTCCCTATAAGGTGGTACACTCATACCCGTCAAGCTTGTTCCTCAGGGTGGTGTATTTAAAGTCAGGCTGCTGTAGATTTGGGGAGGGAATAGCTCCGGCCTGAGAGTCTTTGCAGGACAGGGAAAGCTGTGATCGATAGAGAAACCAGATAAGGAACAGGCCCAGGGGAGGACTAAGACGCTGGGCATTCCAGGCATGAGTGCTCAGAATAGAGGGTAGAGACATGCAGGAAACCAGAAGGGTCTGAGGGTCAACGCATCATTACTCTGGGTGATCAGGAATCCAGGAAACAGAAGCCCAATTCACACAAGGTCATAGACCAACTGTCAGAGAAGGAACAAGGAACTAAAAATCTCATAGAAACCGCACGCACACCAGTCACTCCCAGGAGACAGCCGTGAGATGGAGCCCTTAATACTGAAGTAATCTTACGCAGACTCAAGACCTTCCCTTCCTCCTGGGACAGCGGCCAGCACCTGGGTGAAGTTCCCAGGTCTACAGTTCCGGCGGTAGCTATGTGTGGTGCCTTGGGAGCTGTGGCCAAACACAACTGTAGTTCTCTCCTTCCTAGAGCACCAAGCAGAAGAGTTCTATCCCTCCTGTAATTCTGGTGTAGTTATAAACCCTAAGATGTTTAGAATGAAAAAAAAAAAAGATTAGAAATGTCAGACTTGATATAGTGGAAAGTGTATGGATTAAGTCAAGAGGTCAAGTTCAGCTTGACTTCATCTATGGGCTGTGGTTTCTTCGTTCTTTTAAAACTTTATCATGATTTTTAAATGTTTTAGAGCAAGATGGCTCAGCAGGTAAAGGTACTTGCCACCAAGCCTGATGACCTGAGTTTAATCTCCAGTACATACACGGTGGGAAGCAATGTACCAGCTCGCCAACGCTCTTTGCCCTTGACACAAAAGCCACAGCACAAGTACACCCCCCACATAGTCATACACATACACACAATAAATAAAGCAGTGCCATAAAAACTTTCTAATCTCTTAAACCATTTTATTACCTGACATAAAATTGGCATGTTTGCAGAGTACAGTGTGGATATTTCAACACATATATACAATACGGATGATTAAACCAATTTAATTAGGGAATCTTTTCTTTAGTTTCAGGAGACTTTATTTATATTTAAACTAATTTTTTAAATCCCTTAAACGTGATCCTGGAATGGTAAAAGTTCTATGACTGCATAAATATCTGAGAGAGACAAATTCTTTTTTTTGGGGGGGGGTGTCGAGACAGGGTTTCTCTGTGTAGCTTTGCGCCTTTCCTGGACTCTTAAGCCCGACTGAGGAAGCTTCATAGGAGCAGGTGCAGTTTCTCCATTCCGAGGTCCCAGGATTCTTTCAGCTCAGTGCACCAAGGTTCTAATAATCTCCTTTGAATCTGAGACGGGATAACTGCATTCCACCCCAGGTGACAGCTATGAGGAGACCTCTCGGTTTCCCTAGTTCAAGGCTTTCCCCTCCCCTCATCCTTGGGAACTGTATCCACATTGCCCTGGGCAGAACTGACCACGTGGCATGTCCTCCCTTGTGGACATTTGAGCTGTTAGAACCAAGAGCACTCCGAAATTAAGAAGCTGGAATTCTATTCGAAGGATTAACAAGGGGCAAACCCGGGAAACTTAAATAAGGACCCGAGAACCCAGGAGACTCTAGCCACAGTGAAAAGCTCTTGGAGCTGGGACAGGTTTTCAGAGAAAATCTGCTGACGGTTCAACATTTAACAAGTTTGGGTGCCCAGTGAGAGTGAAGAGCGATTTATTTGTGTCAGGTGGCTGTCAGAATCAGGTGAGCTCAGAGACCTCCTCAGGGCATCATGGGCAGACAGCATCCCGGGACAGGGATGGAAGAGCTGGACCGGTGACAGCTGGGGGGTTGCCTCCTTGGGAAGTGGCCTGATCAGTTGGCAGTCTGTGATTGGCTGGGGCTTGGCTGTAGCGATTGGTCAAGGCTCAGCTAGTTTTCCACAAACAGAGCCCTAAACTCGTCTTGACCTGTGTGTAGCTGTAAAGTTAAGCTGCGGTTCCCAAGCAGAGATTCGGTGCCAGGAGGCCCCGTCATGCAGAAGGTACTTTGATAACAAGCCCCGCCTCCTGTTCAGGAGACTAAGGATTTGAGGAAGTGCGGCGTCTTCCCAGATGGTTCAGATAGAGGCAGTTTATGTAATGACTGGAAGAAGAAAACACTTGGCAATTCAAAGGTAAACATTTCACTAATTGGAGGAACACACATTCCTCAGGTGAACCTACAGATGCCATTTTCAGAAGGAGGTATTATTTAAGAGAATGAGGCGAGTTCGTTCCTGAGTGAATTTCAGAGGCACCCAACAAAGCTGGTTGAGGTGGAAATCTGGTTTGAGACACGCTCTCTTTAGCTCCCATTGTCCTCTCAGGGACCCTGGCTGTTGTTCCCAGTGCCCTCAAAGGCCGAGGAAGACAGCAGAATCGAACCAACAAAGCCTAAAATACTACAGTGGCTTAGACTCTGTAGGTAGACATTGTAGAAAGGGACAGCTTTGGCTTGAGGGTTGCTGGGCCGGAATTCCCGCAGAGAAGGTTCTAGCAATTAGGACTAAATAGTGTGAACCCGTGGGAGCACAGGGCAGGGAGGTGTGCTTCAGGCAACACTTACTTTAGGACAGGCTACCTTTGCTTTAAAATGATGGTTATCAGACCAGGCATGGTGGTAGACTTAGAAAACTGAGGCCGGAGGAATGGAGCTTAAGAACAGCCTGGGTTACAAAGAGAGCATGGGCCAGCCTGAGACCCTTCCTTCAAACACCAAGGCTGATATTGGATACTATGGTGGTTTCCTCTGGAACATACAGCCATTCCAGGAGGAAGGATATATCCTCTGTAGGTAGTAATAATTCTCCCCCTACAGCAGTGTAGATGAAGAAGTTCACGCCAATCATCATGAGGGAAACCCCAGACTTCATGCATCAGTATTTCTTTTCTTTTTTTTTTTTTTTTTTGAGACAGGGTTTCTCCGTGTCGCCTTGCGCCTTTCCTGGAACTCACTTGGTAGCCCAGGCTGGCCTCGAACTCACAGAGATCCGCCTGGCTCTGCCTCCCAAGTGCTGGGATTAAAGGCGTGCGCCACCACCGCCCAGCTCAGTATTTCTTTTTTAAGTCAAAGCACTAACATTTTAACACATCGAAGAGAGCAGTCTATGTACCCTTGCCACTCCGCCCCCACCCACATCGACCTCTTCTTATGCTACAGTGTTTGATATCTTACTTGATAAAAATCGTCTGCTCTATTATTGAACACACATTAAGCTCAAGCTTGCAGCAGAATCCCTCCCCTGCAAATTATCGTCTCCTCTTTCCACATCAGGGGAATCTAAAAACTGTGGCAGGATAGAAAAGATGCGGAAGATGATGAGGATGGGAGGTGAACGGACCACTCCCCCCAGAGTCTGGTTGATGCTCCTCACCTGCTGAGAAGCAACAGTTCCATCAGGATCGACAATATTGGCTGTGAAGGTTGCTGATGTAAGGATGATATTCCCTTGCATATACACATTTTTGTCTATACATATTTTATTATTAAAATATCAATGACCCAGGCTTGAGGCCTATTTGTGTATGACCTTGAGTAGAGCTTCCTTCCTTTGCCCACTAATTTCCTGGGGGAAAACAATTCTAGTAACCTTGTTTACAGTAAAGACGTCCTACCTTCCAGCTCCCCTGTGATGCCGAGTTTTACCTTATTAACTGTAATCCTGTCATGTGCTCCTTGGGAACCATCCTGTGACCTCCCTCATGTTCCCTAATCACCCTTTGAAGTTCATAGCTTCAAAACCCACCAAAATTTTATGTATGACTGTTGTAACCACAATGACACGTCTCTTACATAAGCCCACACCCATGCTGTGGGGGTACATCTGTCTGTCTGTCTTAGTCTGGCTCTTAACCATTAGTACTTACAGCAGATGTTAAAGAAGTAGCTCTCTGTGAGTTTTCCGTCAGTTTGGTCTACATAGCGAGTTCCAGGCTAGCCATGACTGTAGAGTGAGACCCTGTCTTAAAAGCAAAATAACAGCAGAAAAAGAAAAAAAAAACAACACTGTGTTAAAAATATCTTTTAAAATACCTGATTCTGCATCACCCTGGTTAGTCCTGAACTTGTCTTCTGATTCAAATCCACGAATCCCCGTTTGGCCTGAGCTGAGGTCTCGGAGGGACTAAGAGGAACTCCGCAGGGTGCTGCAGGGTGGCAGAGTGGAACTTTGCCTCCGTCCCTGTCCTTGTTTGACAGTGGGACAGGAGCTCAGGTTGGTTCTCACCTCGATTTTCGTATCATACATCACGGAAGAGTGTCCTCCTTGAGCTGCCTCCCCATTTATCTTTTTTCATTCACCCTTAAAAAGAAAGACTTCGCCGGGTGGCGGTGGCGCACGCCTTTAATCCCAGCACTTGGGAGGCAGAGCCAGGAGGATCTCTGTGAGTTCGAGGCCAGCCTGGGCTACCAAGTGAGTTCCAGGAAAGGCGCAAAGCTACACAGAGAAACCCTGTCTTGAAAAACCAAGAGAGAGAGAGAGAGAGAGAGAGAGAGAGAGACAGAGACAGAGACAGAGACAGAGACAGAGAAACCGACCTATAAAACAAAAGTGCCTCTAACCTGTAAGTCCCACTTGCCTAAGGACAGATAACTTGATAACTTCCTGCAGTGCTGGGGGCTGTTGTTCATGTAAGATAACAAGCCATGTGTTTTCACTTCTGTAAACAAGGTTGGTTGCCCCAACTCTACAGGATGTGCTTGAACACACTCAGGTACCAAGTATGTCAGGAGATATGCTCATCCCTAATTGGATGAAAGTGGGAAGTATGTAGCCTTGTGGGTTTAGACTTTATATGCCCCTGACTAATATAATTTGCTGCCATACTCTGGGGATCATGGGCCTACTATGTGTCCATCGTCCTGGCCAGTAGTTATCTTGCTTCAAATTTGGCTCAAAAACTTTGGCAGTGGTCTTATCCTTGCTTGGTGGGATTAACATTTGATCCCCAAGCCCACATGGTGAAAGGAGGGAACTCAATTCCTGCAAGTTGTTCTCAGACCTCCACATGTGCTGAACATGTACTGAGGGACTAGTGTCAGCATTCAGGTGTTTACACCGGCCCTCCAGGACCTAGCAGGTCACATCCGCAGCAGCCAAGATGTGACACTGTGACCACAGCATCCACTGAGTAGAGCATTCTCCCTATGTACGTGCACTATATTCCTTATGCAATACCCTTTGCCTTTCTTTCCCAAAGCAAGACCACACCTCATCAGTTGAGATGTCAGCCAACATGTAATCTCGCTTTAGATTTATGAAATCCAGACTACTGGGTGACCTTCAGAAAGCATTAGGATGTGAACCACCCTTCTTGCTCGCTCTAGTTCACTGCATCAACCAACAAAGTATACATAAACTTCTGTAAGGTTTAACATGTAGAAGAGTGATGTGTTTGTCAACAAGATTCTAGGAACCACCCACAGGAGACCAAAATCTGTCGCAGTTTTCCAGCCAGGAAAAAGTAAGGAGACACACACCCTGGATGATAAACACCCTGTTCAAAGCACAGCCTCCCCGACATCATTACCCACACTCAGCATACAGCCTTCCCCGTGTTACCCGAAACACTCTCCTTTTCCCTCTGTATAAGCCCATTCATGGACCTCAATTCCCCAAGAGAGTCTTTTCTGGGGAGGAAATGATAGATTACCCCAATCTCCTCAGTGTTCCAACTTTTGAATAAACCCGACTTCCTTCCTTCCATTCATGTTCCTCAGATACTAGCTCTTGAGTGTTGAGCAGATAGAGTTGGCTCTTCTAACTCTAGGCTAGACCAAGAGCAGCCTCCAACCCTGGGTCATCCCAAGAGCTTTCCTGAGGAAGTCAGGGCCCAGAGTTCCCTTGGGCACCATGCGTTAATTAAGAAGAGGCCCTCCAGCCAACTCCACCCCCTTTAATCACAGAAAAGTGACTGCTATGCCTCAGCTCAGATCATGCAAGTCGGTGTTCCAAGAAGGCTTCTGTCGTAGTTAGGGTTTCTATTGCTGTGAAGAGACACCATGACCACAGCAACTCTTATAATGGAAAACATTTAATTGGGGTGGCTTTCCTGCAGTTCAGAGGTTCAGTCTATTATCATCATGGTGGGACATGGTGGCATGCAGGCAGACATGGTGCTGGAGAAGTAGCTGAGAGTCCTACATCTTTCAGGCAACAAGAAGTGGTCTGTCTCACTGGCTGTGGCTTGAGCATATATGAGACTTCAAAGCCTGCCTCCATGGTGACACACTTCCTCCAACAAGACCACACCTACTCCAACAAGGCCACACTTCCTAATAGTGCCACTCCCTTTAGGGGCCATTTTCTTTCAAACCATAACACCATCTCTTCAAGATGGATGGAATGGAGTGACTCTATTCCAGTGAACTGGGATGTGTCATTTTTGTCAAAGGCACACGATACAAATGACCCTACTGTGGAAACCTGATTGAGAACAAGCGGGGAGAAATATTAAAAGCGTAAGAGATTAATAGATACAGAAATAAAGGCTGATGGCTGGGGAAGGTTGGTACTTTCACTTGTGTGTTGGGAATTCTCAGTTACTGTCTTTTATTTTATTTTATTTTTTGTCCTTTGTGTCTCATTTGATTCTGAATAAATATTATTTTTAAAAAATAAGACTCATTTAGCAATAGAAAAACCAGCTTCAGACATATGAGAGATTTCTACATGTTTGCAAATAAATGTACTCCTAAATAATACAATGGTCAAATAAAATTTTTAAAATATTTTGATCTAAATTGTAATAAAATTATTGCTTACTAAAATGTGTGAGATGCAACTATTGTAGTACCTAGCAGGAAGATTTGTGGAATTAATGTTTAATAGTAGAGAAACAGAAATGTCTGAATTTCATTTAAGCTCCTATCTTAAAAAGCTAAAGAAAAGCAAGTAAATCAAATTACAAATTCAGGCAGAAATAAGACTGAAAAAGAAAAGCAATAAACAAATAAAAAACAAAAACCACCGAAATAAACCACCGTTTCTAAATAAGAGTACCCATGCTAAGAAAGTCCGTGGATTCAGATGTCAGAAGTGTCAGTGGTAATGGTGTGAAGTTCTGGAAGTTGCTTTCTGACTTAACATCCCGAATGCAAGGTCAGCAGCTCCTTGAGGAAGGTTAGGGGCTTTGAAGTCAGGGCAGCCATGAGCTGGGCCCCTAGGGTCAGAGACAACAAATGACCTTGTATTGGGTAATGACGACAGCATTAAGCCTCCACTGCCAATGTTTAATAAGCCTTCGGCCTACTATTTAATTACACTTAATATCATCCTTGTAAAAACATGGGTAGGTTGGCTCATTTACCCATTTTACAGGTTAGGAAACTAAAGTGTTCAAAAGCCAAATGGCTGCCTCAAGGCTATCCAATTTGCCGGTGGGAAATGGAGGCCTGGCATCCAGGTTCTAGGCTAAGTCCAAGGCTGGCTTTTGCAGGCGTTTCTTTAAGGTAAATCAGAGCATCGAGACAGACTGTCAATAGCTCTTCATCTAGGGCCGTGACCCTTTCATGCTGCAATGTGGCCAGCTTGATCCTGTACCAGTTTTGTACAGGCATCTACAGATGCTAGGCGTTCGTGGGTTCTGTGGTCCAGGAAACAGTTTCGTTCTGGTGCTCTCCAACCTCCAGCTCTTACAATCTTTCTGCCCTCTTGTCCCTGATGTCCCCTAAGCTTTGGGGGTGGGGTGTGATACGGATGTTCCATTTGTGGCTGAGCACCGCACTGACAGACATTTATTCTCTGTGCTCTGATCAGTTCTGAGTTTCTGCGGCATCCTTGGCACAGGGAAGCCTCTCTGAAGATCTAAGAGATGTGTTTGTCTAGCATCAGTCACCCTGTTTATTCAGAAGTGATATGTCACTATTGCAAAAACCTAACTCACAGTGATTCGTAAAATTGGATAGGTACTTGATAAGAAAATTCATTTACAAATATGACAAAATGTGAAACAATTGATTAAACAGATATTTATTGAGGTAATTCTGTGTGCTCAGTACACTTGGAGCATTGAGGATGTAGCAGGAGACCGAACATGGAGAAATCCTTACCCTGATTTTTTTTTTGTGTGTGAATGGGTAGATTATAATGGATAAATAAGGCGTGTTGGCAAGTGCCCAAGAGTCTAAAACATGGAAAGGCGATAGGAAATGACTTTGGTGGAAGTCTGAAAACTAAGGCTTACCATTATGCAGCTTTTGACGTCTGATGACATTGAGGGACCTTGAATGACTTAATTTCATGTTACCCTTCTCACATGTTCACATGGGTAAGATCTCCCAGCCAAACAGACTACCTTGCCCTGGGGGCTCTGGGCAGTTCCTGCCGGTGCTTAGGTGGTGGGCTTTAGTTCCCTGCAGCCACTGGAAGTTTTAGAACAAGCCATCACACCATTTTGGGGGGAGCCAGAGGTTATCTTATCCAGACTCCTATAACTTTCCTGTTCATCTCTCTGTTCTGGAGGAGAGCCCTGTGCGGCACATGCTGAATTCGTCCTCCAGGCTGTGAGTGGATATATTGGTAAGTTACCATTGCTTCAGCCTTCCAGGGTCACACGGCATGTGTTTGGCCTTCCCCACACCCCTAGGGCAGGATCTCTCCCTCATCAACAGGTAAATAGAAGGCCATCAAAACAGCCATGAAGTGCAAAGTTTCTGTTTGTACTGATGAAAACATTCTGGGGATGAGTGGAGGGAAGGGTTGCACAATACTGAAAACATGTTAAGTTACTGGCTTGTATGCTTCAGATGACTGTATTGGCTAATTTTACATTGTGTCTATTTTTCCATAATAGAAATACATAGACAAGGCAATGATGAGCATAAGAGTAATATCTTTAATGGATATTGAGGAAGACCTTTCTGAGGAGACAGCATGATGGTAAAGAAAGATGGAGAGAGAGAGAGAGAGAGAGAGAGAGAGAGAGAGAGAGAGAGAGAGAGAGAGAGAGAGAGAGAGAGGTTGAATAAAGAGGGAGAAAGCTGTTTGGAGGTCCATGGTAGACAGAATGTTCCAGAAACACTGAGTGGGACCACGAAGGAGCAGACAAGCAGGACAGCAGATAAGCTCAAAGAAGTAAAAGGGGATTGAATGCTGTAGCGGTGGTATCTACTGTGCTCGGTGGCACACACCTATAATCCCAGCACTCAGTGGGAGGAGCCAGGAGGGCCAGAAGCTCAAGGTCAGCCTTGATTATACAGCAAGTTGGAGACCAACTATGTGAGACCTGTCTCACACAAACAAGAAAATCCCACCAGAACACAGAAGGTAAGGTAATATAAAACGAAATGAACCGATGAGAAGCATCTCCCAGGAACTTGTTGAGGCCACTTGACCGACCACAGGTGGAGTGGACCATTGTTCACCCAAGCCAAACCTGGACCCCTCACTGCGTGCACTGTTCTTTTCTCAACATGCAGGACACACAGGACGTTCAGGAAAGGAAGGTCTGTACAAACTAACCTGGAATGGTTGGGCACTGTGACACACATCTCATCCCAGAACTCAGGAGGGCCAGTCAGAAGAATAATGAATGCCAGGCTACCTGGGCTATCTAGCCAGACATTGTCTTAAGCACACGAAAAAAAATTCACCTGTAATACATGTGACTTCAGTTTCTAATTGTAAACTTCTTGTTACTCTCAGAATTAAAAAAAAAAAAAAAACAAGCATGTTTTATGTAAATGAAGTTCAAATGAAAAGACAATAGGAAGGAAAAATCACTATTCGTAAATGAATTATTTACTTTCAGTTTTTCATAGCATGTATTGTGCGTTGGGCATGTCCTGTCCTTATCTCTCACACACACCCTTCTCTCTGTTCCTGTTAGTCTCTTGCCCCTAGACAGTTTTATTTTTCCATTCATGTCATGTATACATACATGATTTTAAGTATGTCTCTATATAAGATCCTGGAACCACAAATGACAGAAAACATGATATTTGTCTTTCTGGGTATCTTAGTTAGGGTTTCTATGGCTGTGAAAAGACACCATGACCATGGCAACTCTTATAAGGAAAACATTTAATTGGGGTGGCTCGCTTACGGTTTCGGAAGTTCAGTCCATTATCATCATGGCGGGGAGCATGAGGGCGTGCCGGCAGATGTGGTGCTGGAGCTGAGAGTCCTACATCTTGCAGGCAACAGGAAGTCGACTGAGACACTTCCTCTAGCAAGGCCACACCCACTCCAACAAAACCACCCCTCCCAATAGTGCCACTCCCTAGGAGATTATGGAGGCCAATTACATTCAAACTACCACACTGGGGATTAGCTTAATCTGGTCATCTGCAGCTGTGTCCATTTTCTTACAGCATGACTTCTTTCTTCTTTATGGCTCAAAAAAAATTCCTTTGTGTATACACCACATTTTCTTTATTCATTTCCCTGTTGTTGGATCCTCAGGTTAGTTCTGTAACTTAGCTATTGTGAATAGTTCTGCAACAGGTAACCCCATGGCATGTTGACTTCAAGTTGTTGGGGGGGGGCAATACCTAGGAAAACCCAGCTTGTTCATATGGAAGACCCATGCTTGGTGTTTATCGTCTTCCACTGAGGGGAGCATCCTAACAGTGTGTTAGCCACACATTCTCCCACCGTGAATTTTCTCTGCCACTGCTTTGCCCAGCAAAACAATGCCTGTTGTCCAGGTCAGGTGCATTTTTCTAGCATCGAGTACTTCACAATTTGTCCAGGACGCTTTAACTTCATTCATATTATCTCCTGTCATCTTCACAAAATCCTTTGGTGATGGGGGAGTCCTAATTACCATTTATTGAATGTGACTTAAATGCGAAGAGCCTTGCTAACAAAATACACAGGCCCAGCTTTCTTGCTTGGGATGCATGCCTAGCACAGAGAAAGGAACTCTCTATACCCTGTCCCACCTCTGGCCTCCCACTCTCTGGTCCCTGACTTGGCCTTGGCTGCTGGCGGCCTTGCTCCTGCCCGGGGATGCTCATGGATCCAGGCATGAGTAGTGCCTGGTACTCCTGGTGGACAGAAGTTGTCCTCTGAGAGAGGATCAATGAATCTGGCAGACTTTGCTTGTGGGATGAGTGTATCCTCCCCTGAGGGGGCTTGTCATTAAATAGCCAACAAAGGCAGCAAGACAGGCTCTAGCCCAGTGGCTTTCAACCTTCCTAATGCTTCAACCTTTTAATACAGTTCCTTATGTTGTGGTCACCCCGGACCATAAAATTATTTTTATTGCAACTGTAATTTTGCTATTGTTATGAGTCATAACGTTAATGTCTGATATGCAGGATGGTCTTAGATGACCCCTATGAAAGGATCGTTCAACCCCCAAAGGGTCATGACCCTCCAACAGTGACCCCAGGAAAAGGAGAAATCTTTTCCCCTTCTGCCTTTGTAGAAAAGGTCTGAATTTTTAGGTTGCACCCGACAGGGCAAACTGAGTAGCTGGTTCCGACCTTGCAAACACTGCCTCATTGATCCATTTCATAATTAGGCTGATTTACAGGTGTCAAAGAATCAGGTGCTCTGAAAGCTTAAGTGACTTCTCACAGCACAAAGTGATTACTGCTGGAGCTAAGTGGGGGAGCTGGACAGTGGGAGAGGCAGAAGGGTGTCCAGGCGTGGCAGGAGCGGAGGGTGTGGGGAGTGAGGAGGGCTCTGGTGACCCCACTGTCACAGGAGCAGAGACAGATCCCTGAAGCTTATTGGTCAACCAGTTTAGTTAAACTGATGAACTTAGCTGGGCGGCGGCGGCGCACGCCTTTAATCCCAGCACTCGGGAGGCAGAGCCAGGCAGATCTCTGTGAGTTCGAGGCCAGCCTGGGCTACAGAGCGAGATCCAGGAAAGGCGCAAAGCTACACAGAGAAACCCTGTCTCGAAAAACAAACAAACGAACAAACAAATAAACAACAAAATATTTGATGGACTTTAGGTTCACGGTGTTAGGTCTCAAAGAAACCTGAGACAAATGGCTGAGGCGCCTATTAACACATGAAAGTGGGCACTGGCTGCCCGGATCTCTCAGCATTGCAGATGGCTGTTACAGAGTCCTGGCTCCTCTCAGCACTTCCCACCCCACCCCACCCCACCCCACCCCACCCTAAACCCTCCCAGCCTCTGGGCTTTGTTTGCCTCCCTTCCCTCAGCTTCTTTTCCCCATGTAACTCGGCCATTTTGGCCACCCTTCTCCATTATTGGTTCTTCTCCCTCTGCTGGACCCCTCTCTCGTCCCTCTCTCTTCTCTTTCTCTCTCAATCACCACCCCTACACCCATGGTCCAGTCTATTCTGCTGGCCATGTTCAGTCTGGATCCTCCCAGATGCCTCGGACTCTTCCCTCCCTCGTATCCACGATAAAGACCTTCTCCTCAACCACACGTAGGAGTGATCACGTCCTCAATTTCATTCACACCGAGAGACTCTTCTCAAAAACTGAAGGTAGAGAGTGATTAAGAATAAGCACCAGATTTCAACCTCTGGCACCGCATGCGTGTGCACATGCCCACACTGTTCTGTACACCACACACATTACAATGTATACACACCACACCACACCACACACCATGCCACACAAGAAAAAAAAAGGAGAAAGAAGACCTATATAACCACTGCATTTTATAATGGTTATAAAAATCACAACTGTGAGCCGGGCAGTGGTGGCGCACGCCTTTAATCCCAGCACTTGGGAGGCAGAGCCAGGCGGATCTCTGTGAGTTCGAGGCCAGCTTGGGCTACCAAGTGAGTTCCAGGAAAGGCGCAAAGCTACACAGAGAAACCCTGTCTCGAAAAACCAAAAAAAAAAAAAAAAAAAAAAAAAAAAAAAAAAAAAAATCACAACTGTGGTGTTCTTTTTAAAGACTTAGGTTCTAAAAATACTTTGAGTGTCCTTGATGGGGTTTTAGAGAATTTGACCAATACCTTTCTTTAAGTGGATTGTCCTATTCTGTTAGCTATTGCTGGAACAAAACAACAGCATGGTGATGTATAAGGGACGCCGTGGTCAGAAGACTGGGAAGTCCAAGGATGTGGTTTGGACACCTGCTCAGCTTCTGGTGGGGGCTTCATGCTGCTTCCCGTCATAGCAGAAAGAAAATCTGCTTTGTGTGTGCCTACAAAGACATATCGCAATAGCCTCCTGTTATGAGAACTTGTTCTAGAATAAAGACATTAATCACCTTTGGAAGGCACATTCTTCATGACCAAATGCCTCTTCACAATCCCACCACCTCCACATGCTATTAGATTGGGGATCAAGTCTCAACGTGAGTTTGGGGTGGGTGAAAATGATACCAACCATCGCAAAAGGCTTAGGAGCTTTTTAAAGTAGCTCTAGGGTGAGTCAGTTAGCAAAAGGATTTGAAAGCAACCTTGTCCACTTACTGTTGTGGTTTCCAGTCTAGGGTTCATCCTGTGGTTCAGATGAGAACATCATGTAGAAACGGGAGGAAGGATTCCTCTTCTTAGCCTGGTGCTGGCATCGCAATGATACACCCTTGGGCCAACATGTAGGCTACCGTAGTCATGTCAAGGAAGTACAGACCCTATGCTTCCAAGTCACCGCTTTCTGAGACCCCTATTTCATAGATGTCTACTACACAGAATGTCCGTGAGGTCACCCCATATTCTTTAAGAGAGGGACAGATATAAGGGTTCTTAGCTCTTATATTAAATATTGGGTTTTTCCATTGTTGTTATTAAATATTGGATAGGAACAATTTATGAGAAGGGCTTATTTTGGCCCATCTCAGGAGATTTCAGTCCATCACAGGAGGGAGGTACCAAAGCTCTTTATCTATATCTTGGCAGATAAGGTAACAGAACTCAAGAGCCCAAGTCAAAAGCAGATGTCACCTTCAAGGCCCTCCCCCAATGACACTTCTGCTAGCAGGGCACTACAACCTCCCATACAATGTCACTCTCTGGAGATCATGAGTTCAAATACACCACAAGCCAGTGGAGGACATTCATATTCAAATCACACAATTAAGTCGTCCTTTCACAGAGCTTTGTGGGAAAGATGAAAAGGATGTGGAAAGTCTGGGCTGTCTCAAGACTCACAAGATGGCAAACACATATTGGGTGGTGTGAAAAGTGTGTGTGTGTACCACCCTTGTGTGTTCTGCCTACTGGCCCAGTCTCTGGGGTACCCACCCGTTAGGCTACGAGGCCTAAATGCTTTTGCTGATGACTGTATCAAGACAAATCACGTAGCACACGCATAAACTGTGTTTCCATGGGAAAGGGCAGGAACACTGCACAGACGATTGCTAGTTGCCTGGGTAACCTGAAGGACAAAGATGAAAAGAGACACGAGGTGAGAACGTGAGGGCCAATTTCTGTGGGATGCTGCACTCTGTGCTGAGCATTCCCTGACGACATTCAGACCTCAAACACCTGGGGACATGTTCAGGAAGCTTGTCTACCCCTTGTCAGGAGACCACACCAGGGTGTGATCCAAGTGAAGAAACACACAGCCCTTGTTCCCCGTTGCACAACTCTTACTCTTAGAAGAGTCCAGAAGAAAGCCACAGAGTCACCTACCTCATCCTCGTACAGGGGCTTCTGTTTGGACAGTCCGGTAATCCTCAGACATGCAAGACCATCCGTCTGATTTGTTGGCACAGGTCCACTTCAAGTTTGTTCTGAAGTGACAACTTGTCTTAGTCACGGTCCATTGCTGGGAAGAGACGTCATGACCAAGGTGACTCTTACAAAAGAAAGTGTTAAACTGAGGGACTCGCTTGCCATTTTAGAGGCTTAGTCCATTATCATCATGTGGGTAGCATGGTACTGGAACAGTAGCTGAGAGCTGCAACCTGATCCATAGGCTGAGAGAGAGAGAGAGACACTGGCCAGGTGCCGGCTTTTAAAACCTCAGCCCACCCTCCTTTATATCAACAAAGCCACACCCACTCCAACAAGGCCACACCTCCTAATCCTTCTAATCCTTCTCAAATAGTGCTACTCCCTGATGACTAGGAATTCAAATACGTGAGCCTATCAGGGCCATTTTTATCAAACCATCACACTACTGTTCTTTTTCTTTTTTAGTATTCTTTTTCTTTTATTGAAAATGGATTTTTTTTCATGTAATATACTCTAATTACAGTTTCCCCTCCCTCAGTTCCTCCCAGTTCCTTCCTACCTCCCAACTCCTGTCTCTCCTTAGGAAATAAACAGGCTTCTAAGGAATAATAAAAAATAAATAAATAAAATAAACAAAATCAGACAAAGTGGAATAGAACTAAATAAACAGAAGAAACAGAACCAAAGAAAAAGCAAAAGGAAAAATACATATAGACACAGAGATACACGCTCTCACACACGATCCCATAAGAACACCAAACCGGAAGCCATATTGTATGTAAAACGTTATGAGACAAAGAACCTCCAAAGACGTCATTGAGTTTGTTGGGTCTTGCCCATCTACTGCTGGACATGGGACCTGCCCTTGACAGCGGTTTGTTTGCCCAGTGAGACTCTCTTGGAGAAAACTAATTTTTCATTTGTGAGTGGTTATCACTTGAGGTAACTTCTGGGTTAGGGATGGGGGCATGTGTCTACTTTCCTCTCAGCTGTAGGACCCCATCTGGTGCAAGCCCTGTGCAAGCTGCCTCCGTCTCTGTACATTCCATGTGAGTGTTGGTCATGCTGTGTTTAGAAGGCCTTACTTCCTTTGTGTGACTACTATTTGTTTTTCATGATAGGGTTTCTTTGTTTAGCCTTGGCTGTCCTGGAACTCACTCTGTAGACCAGGCTGGCCTCGAACTCACAGAGATCTGCCTGCCTCTGCCTCCTGAGTTCTGGGACTGAAGGCATGCATCACCATGCCCGGTATGACGACTGTTCTTCATATGGGTTCTCTTCCTAGATCCCCGCACATGCTAGCAGCTCACTGAGTGTTGGAAATCACGCTGACCCATCTTTCTCCACAACTGGAGATTCCCAAGTCAAATCCCCCTCCAGAGGTAAGCCAAGACTCATTGCCGTTAGTAAGTCAAAATGATGTTCCACAGAGTCTAGAGACTTCCAAAACGGCATTCCCGAAAGCTGTAAGAAGGATGGCGGCACTGGGACAGTTATGTGGTATTTCAGAGGGGCCTCCCTGAAAGGGACAATATTCCCTAGTGGTCATGCTTGCAAGTCAGTGTCACGAACTCTTCAATACTTTTCTAATGAGAAGGGGGACTTGTGGCTCTCTCTCTTGCGAGGGACTTGTGTCTCTGAACAACAGAAGAGTGAGAGCTATGTTATGTGCCCGTAGGTCATGGAAGATCAACACCAGTTCGCCTAATGTCTAGAATACGTCTTTGAGAGACTGAGCTGTCGAGTACTGAGTGTTACTCCTTGTTTCCATAACGCTGTGGGGAAGCCCAGTGTGTACAAAGAGTGGGGATACCATTCACTGAGCCAAGCTGGCCAGCCTTTGAGTCATCCCAGCACAGGCATAAGACATGAGTAAAAACACACAGACATCTGAGCCTCGTGCCACAAACGATTCTAGTGCCACAGATGACCCTAGTGACACAGACAATCCCAGTCCCAAGCCATTCAAGTCCCCCTCTGCTGTTTGAATCGCCACAGCTGAGGCCTGGAGATTATGGGATAGAGCCAAGCAATCTCCACCATTGTCCTAATCTGAATTTAAAAATAAGATTTATTTTATTTATTTATTTATTTATTTATTTATTTATTTATTTATTTATTTATTTTGGTTTCGAGACAGGGTTTCTCTGTGTAGCTTTGCGCCTCTCCTGGAACTCACTTGGTAGCCCAGGCTGGCCTCGAACTCACAGAGATTCGCCTGGCTCTGCCTCCCGAGTGCTGGGATTAAAGGTGTGGGCCACCACTGCCCAGCGATTTATTTTATTTTTAATTATGTGCATGTGAGTGAAGTGCCTGCCCTATCCAGAGGCGTCTGATTCCCCTGGAGCTGAAGGTATAAGCTGTTGTGAACTGCCTGCCATGGATGCTGGGAACGGAACCCAGATCCTTTGGAAGCACAGCACAGTTTCAACTGCTGAGCCATCTCTCCAGCCTCCTAATCTGAATTCTTGGTGCTTGACAAATAGTTCCTATTTCATACTGCTAAATTCAGGTTTCTCTAATATAAAACAATGGATAATTGGGCTGCTTGGTTTGATAAATACTGGGTATCTGATAACTATAAATCATATTATTTTAAAATCATTATGTATTCCATTTGCTAGACATAGGAACTTTAACCTTAACCTTAGTTAGGGTTTTTATTGCTGTGAAGAGACACCATGACCATAGCAACTCTTATAAAGGAAAGCATTTAATTGTGGGTGGCTTACAGTTACAGAGGTTCAGTACATTATCACCATGGCAGGAAGCATGGCATTTGTGTAGGCAGACATGGTGCTGGAGAAGGAGCTGAGAGTTCTACATCCTGATCTACAGGCAAAGGGAAGGAGTATGTGTCCGCACTGGGCATAGCTTGAGCAAAGGAAACCTCAAATCCCACCATCACAGTGACACACTTCTTCCAACAAGGCCACACCTACTCCAACAAGCCACACCTTTTAATAATGCCACTCCCTACTAGCTTAGGGGTGCCAATGACATTCAAACTATCACAAAGGGTAAACATAAATTGTCAAGAATGGTGCATAGCGATGGGGCTGTAGCTCAAGTAGTTGAGCACTTTTCTGCATGTATGTTGTACTAGGTTTAATTGCTGGTGCTATGGGAAAGAATGGTATATCTACTTTATCACGACTCAGCCGGTGAATCCAAGCTTTGGATCCCATGCTGTATTGTTTACTTTTGCATGGCTGTGACTTAAGGGAAGAAAGACATATTTTGGCTCACAGTTTCAGATACATTTCAGTCCTTCGTAGAGGGGAAGATTCCATGGTAGAAGTAGCTCAGTCTGTAGCAGTAGGAGCTTGCACGGGTGGCTGTTCACATGGCAACAGACAGGAAGTAGAGAGAGAACACATTGGAAACACAAGTGGATATACAGTTCAAGGACTCACCCTCGTGACCAACTTCCACCAGCCAGGACACATTTTCTAAAAGCTCCTCAGCCTTCAAAGAGTATCATACTACATTTTGTAGTGTGGGAAGGTAGTGTGCTGGCTATTGGGGAGGAAAAGAAGAGAACAGTCTTACTCAAAGTTGGATTCTGTATGCTACTGTACTGAACTGGCAGGTAAGATGTGTCCGCCAGTGCCCTAGTGGCATGATTGTTGCGGGGCTAACCACTACTTTCTGCTTGGCTTTGAGGACTGTTCCACAGTATGGAACCCATGCTTGAAACTGTAAAAATGGTCAAAACTGGGTGTGGGTAGCAGTAAATGCAGAGACTCATAACTGATCAAAATACTGAGAAGAGGTGACCAAATGCTCAGTTCTAAACAGAACGGCTGTGTCAAGCTCTGCCATCACAAGGTTCAGGTAACATCATGGAAAAGAAGGCAGATGCTACCGTGGGTAGGTTGCCCATGCTCCACACCTATAGCCTCACACTTATGTACATACGGCAACACTAATTGTTGCCCATTATATTATTATTATTATAACTCTCTGGGCTGTAATAAGGACATGAATTTAGGAAGGGGCCATGTTGAGAGTGGTAGGTAGGTATGTTCAAAAAATATATGTATTTCTGAAATTCTCAAAGAATAAATTAAAAAAAATTACTAAAATAATGGCACCAAGAGGTAGAGACTGAGCATTGAAAACATTATCCTGCGGGCCACGTTTCAGATTCAAAGCATGGCACATGGCCTTAATACCATCTGTTAGTGCTGCCACTAAATGGATGAGAGGCTCGGTGTTGTGTGGCCTTCGCTCCCTCATCTGGTCACGAGAGACTGCATTAGATGATCCTCTCAGAATTGATGCTCTAAGGTATTAGACATGAGCTGAAAGCAGAAACAAAAAATAAAAACAAACAAACAAAACAACAAACAAAAACACACTGTTACCCCCCACCAGAGTATATGGTAGCGTTCTTTACAATAGCTAGAAAACAGAGACGGCCAATGTGCATTCGCAGAAGTATAAAAACACCAAGTGTGGTACATTCTTACAAGGGATGTCGTTCAGCATTAAGACGGAAGTGAGTGCTAAAGCATGACTTGGATGCACCTTGAAACTTCACCCTTCTGGCAAGACGACAGGCACGAAAGGACAGATGTTTTATCACGGCGCTCCCACATGTCACCTAGACTAGGAAAACACAGAAAGGAGACTGGAGGTTACCGGAGAGAGACTGGGGAGTTATTGCTTAATGAGTCCAGAGTTCTGTTTGAGATGACAAAGATTCTGGACACCCATGCTGACGGTGGCACATCACTGTAAAAGTGTCACAATCGCTAAATTAGATGCACAAAATGGTTGAAATGTAAATTTTGTCATGCCTGTTCTGTCATGATAAACATTTCATCTTTTTCCATTAACCTTCCGCTCTGGAGCCCTGACCTCTCATCACCAGAAGGAACAAGGACGGATGCCCTAGCTCCAACCCCTGCTGTCACCCAGGGTGCTCCGGAAATAGCTTCTGTCTTATCCTTGGTCCCCTCCAGTGCCACTCAGCTCAGCCATCTCATCCCTGGAAATCCCTGGCTGCACCAGGGAAGAGCAGAGGGGCTCCTGTGATTATCTGAGTCTTCACATCTTCCCTTGGGGAGGAAAAACAGTACAAAAGTCAAAGGACAATATTCCATGCGTGAAGGAGCACTCTGGTTAGATTCAGAGCTTAATGGCAACCCAGTCTCGTGCTTCTCCTTACAAATAGTGGTATACTTGTCTCCATAAATCTTATCTTCAACTTGGCACTTTTGGTTCATCTGTGGGACAAGGGATTTCTAGAAACGAAAACAGCACCCTAATAAAATGGTCGTAGGAAGCCTCGGACTTGAGTCTCCTTAGTGTGGGCAGCTGCTCTCAGCTCATTAGAACTGGCGTGAACTACGAAGACAATCCAGCTGCAGTTTTTGATGTGGTCCAATAGAAGGGCCCTGAGCTTAAAGCCCGGTGACCTGAATTTAAATCAAGACATTGTCATAGGCTCCATCAAGTCAGCGCATTTATCTCTTTTACTTGCTTTGCTTCATCTGCAGATGAGGCAAGTGGAGGAGATAAACCCTCAAATGACTTCCCCGTGTCTATGATTCAGCTATTCTCTGGTTGTATATTCTTTTTGGTCATTCGGGAATAAGGAAGTGACCTTAATACTTGGAAATCATTGTGTAGAGATCACGTCTGTTCTTTCTCGGTGGGTAATTTCTGTCTTTTGGCTTCTGTGAACAATTCTGTGGGAATATCTGTATGAACTTAACCCTGTTTTTTTTTGCATTTGGTTCATGTGTGACCTGTTAAACTCACCAATTCCTTGAAGGGTGATGTCTCCCATTATTGGATGAGGACAAAAAGGCCACACATCCCAAACCTCTCACAAGTGGCCATAATGACAGGTGCTACTCAGGCCATGTGCCATGGCGTGAATATAGTGGGGCAGGCCCATAATCCCATCCACTCAGGAGGCTGAGATAGGACAACCACAAGTTCCAGACCAGCCTGGGCAACTTAAAGAGACCGTCTCAAAAGAAAAGTACAAGAAGTGCTGGGTTATCTTACATATTCCTTGTCCTGTGTACGAAAGCAAAAGCATCCAAGAACTTAAAAATAAGATGTGTAGAGACAATATGTAATACTGTATGGTACAAAATTGGCCTCAGCATGGGACTTGTCTCGTTGGAACGAAGGCTTTGTCTTTCTGTTTATCTCCTTTCTGCAGTGGAGCGTTTGATCCCCAGCTTCAGGCCCTCTCGGGGCTTTGCCCTTCATAAAGCTGCTTTACCTGGGTGATATGACCTTCCTGGGAGTTAGGAGAGTGGGAGCAGACTGCAGTCCATGACAGATCCACATGGGAACAGAAATATCTGACCCCTCCTGCCACACACACACACACAACAACTCTGAAAGGTCACTAGCTTCAGATTTATGGGCTGTGTGCAAGCACCATGCCTATCAGCTGGAAAACTCATTCCTTCTCTCTGAAACAGAGGTCAGACATCATGGTACAGCTTCCACAGCAGTGAGACAAAACACACAGGGGCCAGTCTAATATGCATAGAAAAATCATAGCGGAGATCCTGGTGGCGTTGACAGGGGTCTTTGGTGAAGCCGAATTGCAGCCAGATTCCTGCCCTGTCCAGCCTGCCTTCCCTGCTGCCTCCCACAGGAGTTGGTCCCAGGGCAGCCTCCAAGGAAAGCCTGCATGCTAGCTTCTGTTGTGAGGCTGTTTCCCAGGCAACGCGACTTGTGTCACTCAGCTAGCCCTTCCAACGACATTTTGAAACAGATCAATGTGTTGTGAAGCTTGTGGGAGGGATGTTTCTGGTCATCCACGTAAAAAACAACAGAACCAAGTTGTAAGCCCGGGCGGTCCAGTTCTGGATCTCTGCCTCAAGCTACTCTAGTCTGGCTTCCTTGATTCTGCAATGCAACAAACACATTTAGAAAGTATCGCACAAGTGCCTATGTGCTGAACAATTTGCACGTGTCCATGCATGCCTAGAAATATGAATGCAAGTGTAGACCCAATAAAATGACTTTCAAAATCAGTCACTGTCATTAGCAACCTAGAAAACAGTTCAGCAGCTCTAAATCTACCCCCTCCCAAACGCTTATGGAGCTAGCGATGAGGACGCATGAGGAATGTTCTGTGACATGCTGTGGACCGTCCAGTGCAGTTCCAAAGAGTCACACAGATAAGAGAAGCTGTCTTCCACAGGCCTACGTCATGACCAGTCGTTCCTGTCCCAGTAGGGGTGATAACTAAGGGTGGGACCACAAGCACCCCCAGGTGTGCCCTTGGTACCTCGGGTGACCCTCTCCCACCTTGCCTATTGGTGCCGAGGCCTGCTCAGAGGCCACCAGCTGTAGAGAGACATTTGCTGGTCTGAGCTGGAACTGGTGGGACAGGCCTGTCATCTCAGCTCCTTGGGAAGCCAAGCCCGGGCTAGGCTGGGCCACGTGAGACTCCCCTTCCCCCTAAAATAAAAAGTACAAAAAGATCTGGGGGTGTGGCTTAGTGGTAGTAATCCTGGAGGCCCCAGGTTTAGTCCTCTGTGTATGGGGGCGGGGGTGGGAGTGTGTGTGGGGGGATGGCAGAAAGAAGGACACAGGGTCAGGGAGGAAGAAAGGAAGGAAGGGAGGTGTGCTGGCCAGTTTTATGTCCACTTGACACAAACTAGAGTCATCAGAGAGGAAGCAGCCTCAATTGAGAAGATACCTTCACAAGATCAGGCTGTAAGACATAATCTTAATTAGTGATTGATGGGGGAGAACCCAGCCCATAGTGGGTGGTGCCACCTCTGGGCTGGTGGTCCTGGGTTGTTCTATTAGGAAGCAGACTGAGCCAGCCAGGGAAAGCAAGCCAGTCAGCAACACCCCTCCATGGCCCCTGCCTCAACTCCTGCCTCCAGGTCCCTGCCCTATTTGAGTTCCTGTCCCGACTTCCTTTCATGATAGACTGTGACGTGGATGTGTAAGTCAAATAAACCCTTTCCTCCCCACCTTGCATCTTGGTCATGGTGTTTCATCACAGCAGTAGTAGCCCCCTGACTAAGGCAGGAGGGAATGAACCAATCACTTGTTTCAAGGAGGTGTGGTCTAGTTCCAGGGAAACCCAGTAGAAGTGTCTTGGGTAGACCAGTGCCCGGTATAGTGACAACAGAGAAGTTTCTAGACCCAGCTCAGCTCAGCTAACACCACCCAGTGGTTCTAGAACGACAGGTCCACCCCAGCTTGTTTTTTCTCAGGAGCGTTTGTTCTTTCCGATAAAGCCACGGTGATAAACATCGCCTGGAGACCACAGGTCCATTTACCGAGGCACATGGTCACAGTTCCTGGAAGGAGAAGCTCAGAGTGGCGATTATTGGCTTGTTCATTTTGAATTTAAAGTGTTTCATAATCTTACCTTTCTCCCCACAGATATTTCAATCTCACTTCTATCATTAATGGCGTCTCACTTCTTTTTGCTGGCATATATTTGCTTAGTCGTTGCGGGCATGTAACAGTGTACCGTGGGCTGCAATGGCTAAAGCTTTCTCCATGAACCCCCCTTGGTAAGAGCGAGAACAGCCCAAAGTCCTGTGCCGAAGAGCAACCCCCCTGCAGCAGGGCTCCTCACGCTTACGACACTTGCATCATGGCTCACTCCACAGTGCCTTTTCCCCCTGGCTTTGGTTATGGATCACCCACTGAAGCTTGGTTGGGCTGAACGGTGGGCCACAACTGAAGACAGTGACTCTACAGCCCTCCATCTACCAGTAGCCAATAGTTCTTCCAGGAGAGGACGGGCTCCATGACTGACAGGTCAAAGAGCCACGCTTGCGCAGGCTCAGTGCAGGCATCCACAGCTCTGAGTTCATGGCAGCAAAGGCTGTGTCATGCTTAGAGGATGGCATTTCCAAGGTCTCCTCCCTGTCTTACATTCTCTCTGCGCCCTCTTCTTGGATGTCCCCTGGACCTTAAAGGGGGATTGTAACATCTTTTCTGTAGATAGAGATACTGCTACAGATGTTGACAAGGATTGGTGACAAACTAATGTATTTTATTTGTCTTTCTCTCTTTTTTTCTCTCTGTCTCTGTCTCCCTCTCTCTCTATCTCTCTCTGTCAGTCTCTCTATCTGTCTCTGTCTGTTTCTCTCTCTGTCTTCCTCTCTCTATCTCCCAGTCTGTCTGTCTCTGTCTGTCTGCCTCTCTCTCTCTCTCTCTCTCTCTCTCTCTCTCTCTCTCTCTCTCTCTCTCTCTGTGTGTGTGTCTTCCTCTCTCTATCTCCCAGTCTGTCTCTGTCTGCCTCTCTCTCTCTCTCCCTCTCCCTCTCCCTCTCTCTCTCTCTCTCTCTCTCTCTCTCTCTCTCTCTCTCTCTCTCTCTGTCAGTCTCTCTGTCAGTCTCTATCTCTCTGTCTCTCTCTGTCTTTCTCTCTCTCTCTCTCTGTCTCCCACTCTGTCTGTCTGTCTGTCTCCCTCTCTCTTTCTCTCTCTCCATTATTTTTGGCCAAACTGTAAGTAAACCTAGTTTTCAAAAACCAGCTTCCCTGTCTCTGTTCCATTCTGTTCTGCTTTGCTGTTCTATTTGTTCAAGTAGAGAGCACAGGGCCTGTATGTAGGTTATAGATACATGAGCTTAATGATTCTCTAATCTCTAGGCCAAAGGTTTCAGACTCGAGGTCAGAGGAACAAATTCAGCTTGCAGGTAAAACACATTTTTAACTTAAATAATGTTGTAGTTAGAGCTTGAGTTAGCTCATTAAGTAAACTTCCAGATTTCCAGTCTTTTTAAAAATTTCCGAAGATCCGACCTCATTTCCACATTGTATTAGTTGGATGGGGCAAAAGAGAAGCTTCTTTTACCCAGGGTCTATGGGCCCGACTCTGCCTAAGTCTCTGCCATCCCCCATTGCGGCCTTGCCACTGAGAATGAGTGCTAACTCCAGTGGTCCATCTACACCTGCACATCCTTCCAATGTCCTTAAATTGCCTGCTACCCAAAAGTCTGTCGAATGGATTATGTCTTGTTTTCCAAAGTACGCGATTACTATCCTAGCCAATGGGTCAAAAGGCACATGTGTTTAGGTGGGATTGGGGTTACCCCAGAGCTCTTAATTGCCCCAAATTGTTCAGACTCTGGGGTCTGTGGGCCCAGGGAACTGATGGGCCACCACTGGTCATGTTCAAGATTTGGCTTTGCGGCGTTCTCAGGTGGAGTTGAATGTGCTGGTTGTATCTATGCTGACAGCGGCGTCCTCCCGGCTGTCACTCCACAGGACAGACTGCAAAGCCTTGCGGTATTTCTTCATTCCGTGCCGCTGGCCACCAGAGTCTTTATCTTACCCTGTCCTTATCTCTGATGCCTTGCATCATTTGTCTTTTTTATCTCTTTCCTTTCTAATCCATCTGTTCCTCTGGAGTCCAAGTTGATCTTCTCACAGCAAAGCCCGCCTGTCTTGTACTTACCTGCTTCTTAATGGCCAGAGCCGCTGAGAAAGGACTTTCCTCCACCCACTTCTGAATCTTTTCTGGTCCCATCTCCTGCTTTGGAGCACACTGAGTTCTTCACTTCCCTGTGCACACAGCCTGTTCAGCCAGGCAAGCTGTACAGTCATCATCACTTATACCTGGAACATACTCCTCAGGATTCACAGATCAGTACTCCAAAACAAAAGCATGGGAAATGAAGGTAAAAAATTACTGTGAGGGCTGGCGGGCTGGCTCAGCAGGAAAAGATGCTTGCTGCCAAGCCCGATGACCTGATTTCAGGCCTTGGGACCCAGTCATTCCTCCAGTCATGGTGGCGGAAGAGAACTTGCTCCCCAAAGTTGTCCTCTGACCTCGACATGCCCCCCCATAAATAAATAAAACATTTAAAATTAACGTGGGAAATGGACACTATTTTTATTGGGCCAACTATGAGACAATACGAATTGTCTGCCATGCATTCTGAACTCGGTTTCACAAGAAGAAGAAAAAACAGCAATCTTCCGAAAGCACAAAACACATCACCCCAAATTCCTTTACCGTGCATGAGTCTAGTTGTTTAAAAACTTGCTCAGTTGCTCCCTTCCTCTCCTTTTCAATCAGACCAGTGAAAACATAATCACCCCATCTCTTCTTGGGCTTGAGACCTATTAACCTACCCATCTTGTATTTCTTTCCCGAAAGTTCTGACCGTCCTTGAAGATCAAGCTTGAATACTTCTGGTGCGTAGCGTGTGTGTGTGTGTGTGTGTGTGTGTGTGTGTGTGTGTTGGGGAGGGTGTCTTTGGTGATGGGGCCGGGTGGACCCTGATGTATTTGTCACATGAACTAAATGCACCCAAGCGTGTGCCAGTTGCGTTGGTGGCTTATTCCTGTGTCCTGCTCATGGGTTCCCTGGCTGTCAGGCCAGTTTCTTAGTCCAGGGTGCATCAGATGACTTAAGACCACAGTTGGTGTTGGCCGTAGGACCTGGCAACAGAAGAACTGTATATTCTAGATTCCTAGAAGCTACCTGCCCCTTAGCCTGGCTGCTGTTGTTGGAGTCTCCCGTCAGCTGCACAGCTTGAGGAAGTATGAGCCTGGCTAGGGAGAGATGCGATTCCAGGAAGAAAATAGGCCTCTGTGTTCACCCTTTTTCAGTTCCTCAGCCCCGTTGGGGCCCTTTCTCTGTTTTCAACCTGCCCTGATCTGGTTTGGGGATGGCTGCCTGAGCCTTGTCTCCATCACAACGGTGAAGCCCCAAGAAAGCCGAGCATGCACGCCAAGTCTTTCTGTCTCCTTGACATCTCCTCGGGGCCTTACTGCTTACTGAGAATTTTATAGAATGCTCAAAGAAGCCAGTCTGCTCTCTAGACGCTTAGGCTGAAAAACTGGCAATTCTCCCCCGCCCCAGCAGCGGCGGGGAGGTTGCGTTGCTGGAGATTAAACCCAAGTGAGAAATTGCCTCCATCAGATCAGCCTATGGGAACGTCTGTAGGGCATTTTCTTGATTGTTCATTGGCGTAGGAGGGTTCAGGTCACCGTGGGTAGTGCAGTCCCCGGGTGGGTGAGCCCTGGCTGTAGAAGAAAGGGAACTGAGCGGGTCAAGGGAGAACAAGCCAGGAAATAGCAGTCCGCTATGGTTTCTGCTTCAGTTCCCACAGTCAAGTTCTTACCTGGAGGAAGAGTCTTAGCCTTGACTTCTTGGGATAATAGACTGGAAGCCCAACAAATGTTCTCCTTTCCCGAACTGTGTTTGGTCAGCATTTTACCAGACACTTCAGGAGAAGCAAACTAGGATACCGAGACAGGAGGCTTAGCCGTCAGTTCCAGGTCAGCTGGCACTACATTATGAGTAAGACCCTGTCTCAAATTTTTTTTTCATGATTTCCCCCCACAGGCTGTCTGTTCAAACCTGCCTAGCAGCAGGAACACCTTCTCATGTTCTCAAAGAAATGGCATGATAAACACAATTGTGTTGTCCTGGTCATAATAAACACACACTTGACCAGCAGTCTGGGGTGATGCACATGGTGAGAGTGGGAAGGACTCTGTCTTCTGGTATAACAGGATTAGATCCTTCCTGCATATTCCTGCCACTGAAACTTGGTTTGGTTTCATTTGTTTGCATGGGTGAAGAGGCAGGTGGCATGAAGAATATTCTGGATCAGAAGGTCATTAGTAGGTTCACTGCTGGCCAACTTCTCTGAAGCTGAGGCTGGGGATTCGGGAAGCAGCCTAGCTGGGCCCTTCCCAGACAGGCTGGCAGCTTTCCTGATGTTCTGTACACCTGGAGGTTCCCAAAGTCCCCCTGCGTCACAGCTCACAGGAACCAACCACTCAACAAAGACCTTTGGGCATTTGCCAGTCCTATGTTCCCTTATCACTTCTGACTTCCATGTATCTTTGGCTTGTGCAGAACTCTGACCCCCGCCACTTACTGGTCCCTTGCCCTAATGACGTCAGCTCCAGAGCAATGCATCTTGCTTTTTGTTTTTTGTGGTTTTTTTTTTTTTTTAACTTTAAGCATGTATTTATTATTTGGCGTATGCCTGTGTGTATACACATGCTTGCCACGGTGTGGGTGGAGGTCACAGGATAACCTACAGAAGCCAGTTGTCTCCTTTACACCATGTAATAGGTCCTGAGAATTGAGGTCAGGTCATCCATCAGGTTTGTCAGAAAGTGCCTTTATCGGCTAAGCCAATCTCCCCAGCCCAGAGCAGCGGCTTCTCATTTAGTTGCAGATACTCTCCATCAGAAGCGTAGACAAGCCTCAGCAGTGTAGACTCAACAGGCCAAGCCTGCTGTGAATGTGGGCCATTCAACCTTCTCCCTCTCCTGCTGTGCCATGGCAGTCTTCCCGGATCGGGAGTTGAACCCCTGCATCTGCGGGACTCTTCAACCCATCAGTTCTGTCTTTGTGTGTCAGAATTCGAGCTTTGGGCTGGACTTAGGTTCCTTCCCCTGCAGTCTTAGTGAGCCAGGGCTGTGATTAGATAGGGGCTCCGGTGTCTTTACTCCAGGGCTCGTGGACTTTGTATCTCTCCACCGCACCAAGCAAAACTTTATTTCAGTACAGCTAGGTGTGCCGTGCTCACCTGTGACCTTGGGGCAGGACTCTGAGCTTGAGCTAATCTGTTCTACACGGTGAGTTCCATGCCAGCCTGGGAGAGTTAGAAAGAACTTGTCTCAAAAACAGAAAGGAAAACATAAAAAGGTTTTGTTTCAAGAGCTTTGAGAGAACATGACAAGAAATGGTCCCCCTTCTTCTTCTTCACCTCGTTGTTGTTGATGTTGTTCGCCTGTTTGTTTCAAGACAGAGTTCCTCTGTGTAACCGCCCTGGCTGACCTGGAACTTGCTTGGTAGACCAGGCTGGAACTCACACGGATCCGCCTGCCTTTGCCTCCTGAACACGGGGATTAAAGGCATGCACCACCACACCCAGCCCTTCTTTAGAGAGGGAGTCAGGGGGATGCTGCTCAGTTGCTAGTGAGCTTGCCTAGCATGTACAAGGCCTTGGGTTTCCATCTCCAGGACAGCACCTTCAGATGACTGTGAACAGTGTTGCCATGAACACTGATGGGAACAACATTGTGAACTCTGGCGGGAACAGTGTTGTTGTGAACACTGCTGGGGACAGTGTTGTCGTGAACACTGCTGGGGACAGTGTTCTTGTGAACACTGATGGAAACAATGTTATTGTGAACACTGATTGTGAACAGTGTTGTCGTGAACACTGGCGGGAACAGTGTTGTCGTGAACACTGCTGTTGTGAACAGTGTTGTTGTGAACACTGGTGGGGACACTGCTGATGTGAACAGTGTTGTTGTGAACACTGCTGGGGACAGTGTTGTTGTGAACACTGATGGAAACAATGTTATTGTGAACAGTGTTGTTGTGAACACTGGTGGGAACACTGTTGTTGTGAACAGTGTTGACATGAACACTGGGCAATTGATGGCCATTTTACTTGTGCTCACCCAAACACCTCCAGCAGAGCCCCACCCCTTCACACCTGGAGGAACTAAGGTTCTAACATCTAAGCCTTTTGTGGGTAGACTCAAACCTCAGGAGTCAACTGTTAATAGCTACAGGGGAAACTATATATGAGACCATATAAACAAATCAGGATACAGGCTTCTTCAATACATGGCTCAGGGGATTATGAGGTCTCTAGCCCTGATTAGAGAGAGCGTCTGTTTCTAGGGCCATGAGATACAGGCCACATCAAACACACCCCACTTCCAGCCTCTGGTGTATAATATTTGAAGGTCAATCTATCCTTGATCATTTCTTAATGGAACACTTGGTGGGACTCTCCTGTGACCCTTCAACCTGGAGACAGCTCAGAGCGTAACCTCCTGAGGTTCTTGGTGAAAACACAGTCCATTCAGATCTGCTTTTAATAACCATGTTCTTAAAGGTCTTGGCAAGATGAGAAAAACTCCCAGGATATATGCTGAATATAGAAAGGGCAATCATAAAATGACACCTGACATACATAAGCATACATTGTATATAGCTTATATATAGATATAACTCACACATAATATAATTCACATACACATATATATGGAGAAAAGATGTATATTAAAGGGTCATTTGCCGCTGACAGATGAGGCGGTGAATTATTTTGTCTTCTTTTCTAAAATTTTCTTGAGTTTATTGATTTCATTCTTAATTTAAAACTATTTTTCCTTCAACTGAATTCTCTTTAGAAAGATTTTTTTTAATGTGTATTTTGCCTGCATGTGTGTATGTGTACCATGTGTGTGCTTGGTACCCAAGGAAGTCAAAAGGAGGCATAGAACTCTCTGAAACAGGAGTTAAGAATGGCTATGGGATACCATGTGGAGGCTGGGAACAAAACCCAGGTCCTCTGCAAGAGCAACAATCTCTCCAGCCCAGTAGTAAGATTTTAAAAGTAAAGAAATAGCCAAGTGGTGGTGGCACCCGCCTTTAATCCCAGCACTCAGGAGGCAGAGGCAGGCAGATCTCTGTGAGTTTGAGGCCAGCCTGGTCTACAGAGTGAGTTCCAGGACAGGCTCCAAAGCTACACCACACAGAAACCTTGTCTCAAAAAACAAACAAAAACAAAAACAAAAAAAAGAAGAAGAAGAAGAAAAGTAGAAGAAGATGCGAGATAGGGAAATTAGCACACAGAATGCTTATAGAGTTACCAAAAACGTGTGGGCAAACACAGCTAGCCTCAAGCTTCCTATAGTCAAGAGCCACTGTTAGCTGATTTTTTAAAAAAGATTTTATTTATTTATTGTGTATACAGTGTTCTGCTTGCATGTATGTCTGCAGGACAGACAAGGGCACCAGATCTCATTTTGGATGGTTGTGAGCCGCCATGTGGTTGCTGGGAGTTGAACTCAGGACCTCTGGAAGAGCAGTCAGTGCTCTTAACCTTGAGCCATCTCTCCAGCCCCCTGTTAGCTGATTTTGCAAGGAATGGCTCTCCAACTCTGGCTTGGGGCTTCTAATTGTTTTGGAAACACTACCAACAGGTCATGGAAAGTTCATCCATGAGTTGGACAACCGGGTTGGTGAGATGGCCCAGCTTGTGAAAAGTTACCATGCAAGCCTGATGACCGGGGTTTGATCCCTCAAGCCCCCACTGGAAGGGAAGAACTGACTCCTGACAGTTGTCCTCTGAGCTCCACGTGTGCCACAACACACACACACACACACACACACACACACAAATATAAAATAAAATAATTTTTTAGAAGAGAGTCTAACAACTGCTACATGCAGTCAATCCCCTGCGGTGGGGACAGAGGCACATTCGGCTGCAGTCTTCGGAGACTGTCCGGAGTGAACGCAAGGAGCGTGTGGTGTGGTGATTGTTTCCTTACTCTGACAACCAACATGCGGAAGAGAGGTTCTGGTTCATAGGTACAGCACTTTCAAGTCTACATCACTGGCCTGTGTAAACGAGAATATCCCGGCAGATGGGTCACAAAGTTATTCATCTTCTACAGCCGGAAGGAGAGAGAGAGAGAGAGAGAGAGAGAGAGAGAGAGAGAGAGAGAGAGAGAGAGGAAAGGGTCTGAGACCCAGTATATACCTTTCAAAGACGTTTCCAGTGACCTACTTTCTCCAAGCAGGCTGTGACTCCATCAACTGATTAATCCATTGATGAAGTTAGAATCTTCATGGTCCAATGACCTCTCAATAGGGCCGACATCTGGGAACCAAGCCTCTACAAATGACCTTTGGAGCCACTTTTTAAAAAGTCCAAACCCCCACAAAATATAATGATGTCCAGAGAACAAATATAGGCTTAGTATTTGCTCAATTTTAACTCTAAATGGAGTCTCTTTGGCCTTGACCTAAAATATTGCTAAGGCTCTTTGGCCCGGCATTCAGTGCCACCACAACCCGATGCTAACATCATCTCCAAACTTGACCCCACTTTTCTACGTGAACCTCTCATTTCAGGAGAAACCATGTGCACGAGTTCTCTGTGCCTGCTGACTGGCACTTCTTTCTCTTATGCTTTGCATAGATCTTTCCTTTCACTGGGAATGACCTTCAGGAGAGGTCCCGGGGGGCCAGGCCAACCCCTACCCAGAAGAGACTGTTAGAACATTCACATATATAATTTAAAATATATATATATATATATTAAAAATTTTGTGTGCATGGGTGTTTTGCCTACAAATGTGTACCATGTGCATGCTTGGTGTTGGTGGAGGCCAAGATAGGGGATCAGATCCCCAAGGACTTGAGTTATAGGTTGCAGTGAGCTGCTGTGTGGGTGCTGAGAATAGAACCCGGGTCTTCTGGAAGAGTAGCCAGTGCTCTTAACTGCGGAGCCATTTTTCCAGCCCTAACGGTTTTTACTGAGGAAGAACAGATTTTTTTTTCAATATTCTGTTCCTCTTTGCCATTCTCTTTGTTTGTATGATGCTGGGGATCAAACAGCATGCTGCTGAGCCAACATCCCATTCCCTCTGACACCCAGAACACCGCCTCCTCCTTTGAAGTGAGGTATGGCCAATATGGCTAAATTCTACCTGAGAGAATGCGAGAGTTGACCTGCCTCCCTTGTGAAATTCTCCAACAGAGCCAGCAGCCTAATCTGGGAAAAATCACAGTCGCCTGGGAAACTGACCGGTGAGGATGAGAGCTAAGAGATGGAGGAGCTGAGGCCTGACTCACCACCTGGCAGGAACCTTCACACCCATCCTTCAGGAGCCCACATACACATTCTGGAGATTGTGTGTTTCAGCAGCCATCCCACCTTGACTAGTATACCTTGGGAGGGGAGGAGAGTTTATTATAACACAAGTTGGTTGTTATTGTTTTCATACGTTTGGGTCTTCTGCCAAGATTTGTATGGCTTGAGTCTGGAAACATGACTATGGCGATGAGGGAATGAAGAAAGACACACAGACAGAAAAGCTGTGGTCGTGTGGGCTGTGTATACTCTTATACAATGGCACCACCTCCTACCTCAGCAACTCAGAGCCTCAGTGTGTTTAAGTACAGCACGGGGGGAGTGGGGGGTTAGCCAGTCTCTGTAGGTTTTGTAGGTCTCTATAGGCCAGCAGTCTGTAAACACCTGGGAGCAGGAAGCCACAGTTCCCAGTTTTTGCACACATTGGTCAATCATTTGTAAACATAGTGGAGATATTCTGCCACTCGGATTCTTGACACTGCTGTGCCCATGTCAACAATACACATTCACTCAAGACTTCCTCTGCTCTCTGCACATTCACTCAAGACTTCATCTGCTCTCTGCACATTCACTCAAGACTTCATCTGTTCTCTACACATTCACTCAAGATTTCATCTGTTCTCTACACATTCACTCAAGACTTCATCTGCTCTCTACACATTCACTCAAGACTTCATCTTGAAGAGATGGAAGAGCTGAGGCCTGACTCACCACCTGGCAGGAACCTTTACACCCATCCTTCAGGAGCCCACATACACATTCTGGAGATTGTGTGTTTCAGCAGTCAGCCCACCTTGACTAATATACCTTGGGAGGGGAGGAGAGTTTATTATAACACAAGTTGGTTGTTATTGTTTTCATACATTTGGGTCATCTGCTTTACACATTTACTCAAGACTTCATCTGCTCTACACATTTACTCAAGACTTCATCTGCTCTACACATTCACTCAAGACTTCATCTGCTCTCTACACAATCACTCAAGACTTCATCTGCTCTCTACACATTCACTCAAGACTTCATCTGCTCTCTACACATTCACTCAAGACTTCATCTGCTCTCTACACATTCACTCAAGACTTCATCTGCTCTACACATTTACTCAAGACTTCATCTGCTCTACACATTCACTCAAGACTTCATCTGCTCTCTACACATTCACTCAAGACTTCTTTGGATCCACACAGTCTTCTCTCTTTTATTAGATACAAATACCTTTGGCACACCTTCATTTAAAAATCATATTCTTAGCCGGGCGGTGGTGGCGCACGCCTTTAATCCCAGCACTCGGGAGGCAGAGCCAGGCGGATCTCTGTGAGTTCGAGGCCGGCCTGGGCTACCAAGTGAGTTCCAGGAAAGGCGCAAAGCTACACAGAGAAACCCTGTCTCGAAAAACCCAAAAAAAAAAAAAAAAAAAAAAAAAAAAAAAATCATATTCTCTAAGAGACCCCAGCATAGAGACATGCATACAGTGAGTCTTTATTGAAGGGACAGTAATTGAATAGTTCACAAATAGGATGGATCTGGGTCTGTTTTTATTATGACTGAGTGAGGATGCCCTTGCTTTCATGAAAGATGTTTTCCAGGATTTCCTAAGATGCTGCGCCCTTCATATGAAATAGTGTACCTATGTATATGCCTAAAATAATACCTAGTTATGATCTGTGCAATCTTTCTGGATATATCAAATAATCTATAGATTACATATACTATCCAATACAATGTGTATGCTATTGTAAATAACCATTACATTCTATTATTTAGAGAATAAGGACAAGAAAGTATCTGTATATATATGGTAGATGTACATTTTTTCCCCAAGATATACTTGGTTGAATCTGTCAAAGTGGAACTCCCATGACACAAAAGAAGTCATTTTTTAAAAAAATTTGTTTTTTGCACTGCTGGGGATCAAACTCAAGGCTTTGCCCTCTCTAGCAAGCACTCTTCCACTGACTTACATCTCTGTTTCTGGACAGTGATGTTTTTAAGTTAGCATATAAAATAGTGGATTTCATTATGGCATTTCATTCATTCATATCGTTGTACTTTGTTCATTCATGTTCACCCCCTATTCCCTAATCATTCCTCCTCCCTTCCGCCACCTTGTTCCCATAATCCCTCATCTGCTTTCATGTATGTAGTTAAATCCAGATGCTGCGTATGAGAGAAAGCGTGATATCTTTCCCGCTGTTGGTAACTTTTGTTGTTAAAGAACTTGAGATCTAATATAGCCTTAGAGAGTAGCAATCTAAGAAAAGGTTACAGTGGATGTGTTCAAAATCTACTTAGAATTTCACTGAGGGATGTTACTACCACAATCCTCAGAGCTACAGAATGTCACGGAAGCTTCAGTACATCTAAAACAGGAGGGGGAGGTAGGCAGGAGGTGGGCTCAGTGTTTCTTGATCGAGCTCCACCACCTAGACTGTGTTCTCCAAACGTGGTTCCCCCAGTGAAATTCTGTGCACCAATGGTTAGGTAGCATTAGATGACACACCTGTGTTCACCCCTCTCCCCCACCCCAATTCAGGGTTCAAAGTGACCTTTCCAAGCTATGCTTTGTTTTGTTTTAACTGAATTTAGAGCATCAAATTGATAGTGTCCTTCCATGGGGGGGAGAAAGATCAGAGGGAAGCTTTACAAAGTACAAAGATGAAATGGAAAAATAAACACGATTTTAACATGATTTGGTAGAGGAAATGTTTTCTTTACCGGGACACTAGAGAATCTGCCAAGAGTTATTAAACAAGGAAGTCCAAGGTTCCATTGCAGGATCTCAATAAATATTTGTTGATTTACTGGTTGGTGTGCTAATTCAAGCGGAGAAGGAATTCAGTCTCTGTTTTAAAGTCAGAAATTTTAAGTGCTCATTCAGGACAAAAGCATGCTTTGTGTTAAGCTAGGCAACCTTACTATCTATTCCCTTATTCAAACACACACCAAAAGAGATCTGATGTAGCCTTTGGCAACCAACCGTGGAACTCTCATACGAGGCTCCCTTTAGGCAAATATTGTTGATTACTCTTAGCTACTGGGAAATACCATCTCATCTATGCACTGAGCTCAAACACAGCCGGTTTAAGTCCAGAGCCTTCAGGAACTTCAGGCACAAAGCTCCACCCCTGGAGAGTGGCTTTGTTCCCTACCCCCTGGGTCCTTAGAATCAACCTCAAAGAATGGCTGTGCCAGAGCTTCCAAAACAGAATGGCTCTGAGATCCTTTCAAAAGTGCAGCAATCAGAACTATTGATTCTGAAATTGAGCAATTTCCAGTGGTATCCTTGAATTGGCGTAGTATAGTAATTAGGACACATCTTCTATTCAACATATCTCAAATTGCTTTCCATTCAAGCATATTCAAAATGCATTTTTATTCAACATATTCAAAGCGAAATGTTCATCCTTCAAAAACTATCCCTCAATTAGCAGCCTCACCCTGTCAATGCTTCCTACTTTTACTATGAAGACTTGGAGACCATTTGAATGATGGCTTGAAATTCCATGCTAATTTGAATTATGATTATTTTAAAGAATGCTTTTTTTTTTAAGTAGTAAGAAAGCATCTCTGAAAGAACAGCATTAGAAACAGTGGAACTTCCTGCAAAATTGGCATGATGTGCCCAGAGTGGCATGGCAGAGCCAAGCTGACCACTTAGTCCCTTGTCCTGTGACTGTCCCCACAGTGTGGTGACAAGCTGCTCCAGGCTTCAGGAGTAAAACATACGATGAGCCAGGGGCAGAGAATTTCATGAGTGGTTTCGGTAGAAGGCTGTTAAAAAATTATTGCTCTTAATAATTTATCATCTTTCTAATCCTGTGACAGAATTGGCTAAGTCTTTATAAATCAGTCATTCTGGAAATGTCCTATGCATGACTATGTAATGATTGAGAAGTGTCAGTCAAGGAAGGCCAGTACTGCTTGTCATCCATCTATAGTGCAGTTGACTTGGGAGAAAAACTCATGCTAAGAAAGGACAGTGCAGGGCGGGGGTGGGGGCTGGGAAGATGGTTTGGTGGTTAAGAGCATTAGTTGTTCTTGCAGGAGATCTTAATCCGGTTCCCAGCGCCCACACAGTGATTTATAAACATCAGAAACTCCCGTTTCAGGAGACCAGTGCCTACTTCTTACCTCTGTGGGCACCGGGCAACATGGAACACATACATATACACGTGCAGACAAAACACTCATACCAGGAGGAGGGAGGAGAGGGGGATCTGTGGTTGGTATGTAAAATGAATCGAAAATTTCTTCATTAAGAAAACACTCATACACATTAAACAAATAAACTTAAAAAACAAAACAAAACAGAAAGGATAGTTTGGGGCTGGCAAAATGGCTCAGTGGGTGAAGGTGTCTGCTGCAAAGCCTGATAACCTGAGTTCAATCCCCAGGACTCACATGACGGAAAGAAAGAACCAATTGCCCCCATACTTGATAGGTAGGTAGGTAGGTAGGTAGGTAGGTAGATGATAGATAGATAGATAGATAGATAGACAGATAGATAGATAGATAGATAGAAAATTTAAAAAGACAGTACAAAGACTTTTTTTAAAGCACCACTAACAAAAAAAGCTACTTTGAGTATAATGTATGCAGCCAAGAGCCCATCTCCTTCTTGTCTGCAGAGGATACGTATAGGAAGATTAAGGGTTAATAGAATTTCAAGTGAGATAGTTCTTCAGGAATGCAGTTACCTTTGAAACATTTTCATATGGCGATAATGTGCATCCCTTCCCAGACTGTAATCAGTTCAGGGGGAAAAGGAAACCATCTGTTATTTTTATATTCCATGCTCAGTGGCCTAAAAATAATAACTGTGAGTTCTGCTAGAAGTGTATAGTTTACAGTGTGTGCTGTCTTTGTTCACCCCCACAATTAGGCGTGTGTGAATTTTCTTGTATCCCTTTTGTGTAGATGAGGAGCAAGAGGGGTGGAGAGCATCACTGATTTGTTCACGTTGCTAAATAGCGAGTGGCGGGAATGAAAGATGTCTGATCCTAGAACGTGAGCTGGTAGGCATCTAAATAGTCTTCCGGCGTGGGCTTTGGTTCCACTTTAGAGTATCTAGTCTGACTCCTTCTTGTCTATATTGACATGCTCTGACATTGTGGGGCATGGGAACTTCTCTCTCTCCTGTATAGTCTATGGCTGTAGTCTCCTACCTGTTTTCCTGGGGCATCACATAGTTGAGGCCATATTTAAGTTTGGGATTGGTTGTTGGTCATGTGCACTAGTATTCAATATAATACTATAATGTGCAAATATTTCCCGTAGAGATGGTGTGGTGGTTTGAAAGAAAATGGCCCGCAAAGGGAGTGGCACTAATAGGGTATGGCACTTGCTGGAGTAGGTGTGACCTTATTGGATGAAGTGTGTCACTATGGGGGAGGGCTTTGAGGTCTCCTATGCTCAAGCTACTCCCAGTGTCTCAGCCCACTTCCTGATGCCTGAAAGATGTAGAACTCTCAGCTCCTTCTCCAGCATGTCTGCCTGAATGCTGCCATGTCCCACCATGATGATAATGGACTGAACCTCTTTACTGTAAGTGAGCCACCCCAATTAAATGTTTTTTCTGTAAGAGTCGCCATGGTTACGGTGTCTCTTCATAGCAATAGAAACCCTAACTAAGAAAGATGAAGAGCAGAATGGGTCACAACCATGTCAAGGCAGAACCACTAAAGTCACACAGTCTCCATATGAGCCACAGAACACATCAGAGACTGTATTCTGTTTCCATCAAAACAAATCCTAGGATCTCGGAGAAGTCCTTTAACCTCATCAAACTTTAACTTCCTCATTTGAAAAAAATAAGAATAATACTCACTCCGTCTGAATCATACAACTAGTGTGCCTGACAGGAATGTGTTCTTTCTGGTGAATGTCACACTATTGCAAGACACACACCAGGACCTACCAAGCGCCTGAGAAGGGAAGCCTGCTCTCTCCATTCCCAGCCCCTCCCTGGGGGACATGTGCAGGACTTCTCATTTGTTGATTTTTAAAAGTAAACTTAGCTTTTGAAACCCGGAGAGCCGAGGCTGAACATGAAATGCCAGTCAACGTGTCTGAAGTACATACTTATGAGAAAACGTACTTTGTTAGTTTTACATGTGTTTGTGTTTGGTACAGGTAGGTACACAAGTTCATGTATGTATGTGTGTGTACATGTGTGGGAGGCCAGAGGTCAATATTTGGTGTTGTATTTGTTACTTCTCTGCTGCTGGGATAAAAACACCATGAACAAAAGACAATTGTGGAAGAGAGTTTATCTTGACTTACAGTTTCAGAGGGATGAGAGTCTGTCATGGTGGGTGGGCATGGCAGCAAGCCGAAGGCATGATGGCTGCCTCAAGAAGCTGAGAGACCAGGTCTCAGCCACAAGCAGGAAGCAGAGAGAGCAAACCGGAAATAGGGTGAGGTTATATCATCTCTGGTAGGACAGACTTCCTCCAGCAAGGCTGCACCCCCTAAACTTCCCCAAATGGTGCTACCAACTGGGAATGAAGTTCAAATATGCAGCCCTATGGGGGACATTTCTCATTCAAACACCCTTCTTCACCAGCCCGCCATCTTGTTTGTTGAGGTAGGGTCTCTCATTAAAACTGGAGTCCATTGATTCAGCTGGACTGACTAGCCAGTGAACTTCAGAAATCCTCCAGTCTCCCTCTCCCCAATGCTGGGACTAGAGGCACATGCCATCATGCCTGGGTTTTTTTTTTTTTTTTAACCAGGCATGGTAAAATATGGGTGCTAGAGATCTGGACACGGGTCCTCATCATCACACATTAAGCATTTGACCAAATAAACCATCTCTCTAGCCCCTACTTGGTTAGTTTTTTCAGGTAGAAAATTATGCCCTCTATTGGCCTGTAAACTAAAATATATATAATCCATGTATAAAGAGGGAAGTCAGTTAAAGAGTTTATTGAGTCAGGTGTGGTGACAGACACCTGAAGTCACAGCACCAAGGAGACTGGGGAGGGGGGTGAATGGAAGCAGACCCCTTGCAAGACAAATGGCTAAACAGTCTGATTAATAAAAAACCTGGAGCCAGATATTGGGGTGAAAACTGAGAGATCAGAGAAGCAGAAAGAAGCTAGCCACGTTCTTACTGCTAGAAATCCTCAAAGAGAGCTACTTCCTGTATACTCACGCCTATATACCTTTCTGTGCCCTGACATCTTACTTCCTCTCTCCACCCAGCTACATCACTTCCTGTCTGTCTGTATAGACCTCCAGACCTCTATGGTTAACTAGTACTGGGATTAAAGGCATGTGCCACCATGCCTGCCTCTGTTCCCAGTGTGGCCTTGAACTCACAGAGCCACTGGAAGTATCTTGTTTTTTTGATGGCCGCCTTGCCCCTTCTAAGCTGTCTTTGGTGTGATTCTCATGAGAGTTACTAGTAGTATATCTGTGGGCAATAGTTCCACAGTGCGATTTGCTCTGGGGAATGATAGCTGTAAGTTGTAGTTCATGATCTTTTAATTCTGACTGCCTGGAGTGCCATGTTGAAAATGAGTCCCAAGAAATACTTGCCGTAAGTGTTTGGTACCCGGCCGGAAGTAGTGCGTGCCATTATCAGAAACAGGTTTCTTGTCCCTGGGAAGGTGGCTCCTACTACAAAGTGAGAAACTCAGAGTCACCAGGACCGATGTGGTTGGCAATGATAAATATGCGGATTCAAGTTTAAGAAATGGAGCTGGAACGCGATCGTCGTGTCCAAGGTGTGATCATTGCAGGGTGGTGGTGGCGATGCCGAACAAGGCAGAGGCCAGAAAAGTTATCCGAATATCTGGTTAGATTTGCAAGGCTCTGGGAGACCAGACTGGGTTGAGTCTGCAGATTTGGGATGCCGAAGGGGAGCAGGAAGGGGACAGAGGTGAAGGCTGCTGACCAGGCAAACTTGTGCATTGACTTTTAACCCAGTGCTCTTTTCCATTAAATATTTATCTGGTGGACACTCTGCAAAGCTGGAGGCTTTTCACCCTTGTACCTTGTATGAAAGGGAGAATAGTGGGGTAAAGGTCCCGCTGGCTCTCGCTATTTGGAAAGAACAGTTGTATTTACCCACATGTGGCAATAGTGCATCAGATAACTAAAGCAAAGGGAAGTTACAGCCCTCTGAGACAGTCTTCAATGGCTGAGCTTAATGTTTTCATAAGCCATGGAAAGTGAATATACATATATAAAACATAAGCTATCCTTTCAAAAAGGGGCAGAGTGCAATGTGCAGTACAATTAGTGAGGCAATTGCTACGTATTCTTAGGAGGCAGAAGAAGGAGGATGAGGACTTCTGTCTAGTGTGGAGTAGAGGAGAAACAGTGTTAAAGGCAGGGTCAGACATGGGCTCAATGCCACTGTTCCAGTAGGAGACAATGTTTTCGTGTATAACCTCCAATTATACATCCCTGTGAATCTTCATCGTCGGTTCGACTGGGTTTGGAATTGCCAAGGACACACAGAGCTGGCCATATCTTGGAGATACTTCTAAAGAGGTCTCTCACTGAGCTCCAGTGCTCATCTCTTCCTTCTGCCTGCAGATGTAATGTGACCAGCTGCCTCACAATCCTGCCCCCAAGATCTCCTTGCCAAATGGACTCTTCCCTCTTGACCTGGGAGCCAAAATTAATCCTTTCTTCAGACACGTTCTTGTCAGGTGTCCAACCATAACGATGAGAAAAATGACTCTATAATCCCAAAGGAAGATACGAATTAAGTAGAATCACATCCTTTGCATGCACTCTGAAGGAATTGTAGAGACTCATTCTCCTACAATTTACATCCATCATTCCTTCTTTCTTGCTTTGATATTGAGACATTCTTAGCTGAGCATGTATGCCCCACTTGATCTGGCATGTCTCTTAAGAGCGTGGTGCCTGACCCTTCTGTTAATAACTCACTTTTACGATTCAGAATTGAATGTTATCTAAAGGCTCATACATTAAAGGCGTATTATCCAGTGGCGCTGCTGGGATCTAGGGAAATCTTTAGGAAATGGGACTTAGTGAGAGGCCTTTAGTTTGCTGGAAGCAGAGTAGGTGGATCCTGGTCCTTCTTCTTCCTGTCTCTCGTTCCCTAGTGATGTGATCAATGGTTTTTGTTCCATTGTGCCCTCCAGCAGCGGTGACTCAAGAGCAAAAAGGCTAACAGACCACTGACCTCCAATACTATGAACCAAAATAAAGCTTTGTTCTTCATAAGTTAATTCTCTTAGGTATTTCATTGTAGTAACTGAGAGCCAACTAACACATTCCTTTTGTGTCTGCCCTCACATTCATTCTCTCGGAGCAGAACAGAGAAGGTAGCTGTTTCCTCACTAGCCAAAAACAAAATTGTTGGGACCAAACCGTGTCAAAGGGCATCCTTTTCTCCATAGAACACAGCATATTTCAGAGCTGTCCGGGATCTCGTTGTAGAAAGAAATAAACATGCTGTTTAAGAATGATGTTGAGCCGGGCGGTGGTGGCGCACGCCTTTAATCCCAGCACTTGGGAGGCAGCGGTAGAGGCAGGCAGACTTCTGAGTTCAAGGCTAGCCTGGTCTACAGAGTGAGTTTTAGGACATCCAGGGCTACACATAGAAGCCCTGTCTTGAAAAACAAACAAACAAACGAAAAGATGGTAAGTTCATTCATAGCTGGCTGAATGACTGTTTCTTTAGAGTTGATGGCTATCTGTTACTTAGAAGGAAAGTAGTAGGTCTTTGTTCTCAGACATGGATAGAGATTTAACTTAAGAACAAGTGTGAAATGGAGATAGTGTGTTTATCAGATGTTACGGTTTGAAACGCTAAGCTCATGAGTTTGAACACTTGGTCTTCAGGTAGTAGTGCTGTTTGGGGAGGCTGTGGAATCTTCAGGAGGGGTTAACTTGAGGAAGTGGGTTCCTGGGGAGCTAGCCCTGAGGGTTATACCCCAGAGCCACCCCTACTAGACTCCCTGCTTTCTTTCTGCTGTTGAGATGTAACAACTGTCAACAAGTCACTATGCCTTCCCTGCCATGGTGGACTCACACTCCCCACAATGGTGGGCCCGTTTAAATCTTTGAAGTTGCTTCCGTTGGATATTCTAATCACAGCAATGAGAAAGCGACTAATACATCAGATACACACATATGGAAAGGTTAAGTAAAACCAAATAAGAGATGTCAACTGAATAAATGATAAACAAAAGCTAAAGAGTGCCCATATAACTGTAATAACAAATTTCACCCCCTAGCCATGCATTAGACACCATGGAGAACAGGTTTAAAAGCAGTAATACCTTCGCAGTGTTAAACTTTTGGGAGGAATGAGAACAAAATCAGACTGTAACATGAATCTTAAATGGTCTTATTAATAAAATCAAACCTGGAGGCCAGGTATTGGGGTGAATGCTGAAAGATCAGAGAAGCAGAACAAGCCACAGTCACCTCACCTCGCCAATTCCTCAGCTGATCCTGTTTCCTCAGGCTGGAAGCTCCTGAGTCCTCAACCAAATAGATCTCAGCTGAACTGCTGCTCAAAAGCCTAAAAGCTTAACCAGCCAAAAGCTTAACTGCCTCTAGTTCCTGGTCCTCACTGAGCCTTAAATACCTTTCTGCTTTCTGCCATCACTTCCTGGGATTAAAGGCATGAGTCATCATGTTTGGCTGTTTCCAATGTGGCCTTGAACTCACAGAGATCCAGGCGGATCTCTGTCTCTGAAATGCTAGGATTAAAGGCATGTGCTACCACTACCTAACCTCTATGTTTAATATTATGGCTGTTCTGTTCTCTGACCCCAGATAAGTTTATTAGGGTGCACAATATTTTGGGGAACACAATATCACCACACCAGACACTATGTAAGATGAACAGACACTATGACTAAGAGCCTTCTTTAGATATTATGATTCAGCATGGGGCCAATTTATGTGACAACCGCGTCAGATTGAGTTAAATGCAAACAAAGCGAGGCTCCAAAGTGGTGTACACTTTCTATTACTAAGTCTTTTACATGTACAGAAACGTATGTGTAAAAACCAGTGAGACAGAGAGAGTCAAAGACAGAGTGTGCCAGGACGTCCCCAGCCATCTACCTCTACAAACCAAGCTCTACTTTGGACATTGATGCATGGGGAACCAAGCCTTCAACCCATGTGCCTTTGGGGGGAACATATTGAGATCTGAATGGCAATAACGATTTTGGTAAGGTCTTCTATGCCTTGTGGTTGGTTAATTAGTTCATGGGTTTATTCATTCATTTAACAAGTGTTTATTGAGTTGATTGTATGCTCCAACAAAGCTGTAATAGGTGAACCTTAGAAGGTTCTTTCTGTTCAGTTGAAGAAGAACGTAATTAGATTCTGATTAGCCAAAGAATATTTTTTTAACATCTACCCTGGACAGGCACAGACTTACAAGATCTAGTCTAAGGTGCACATATTCCCATCCTATGATACTAAGGACCTCAGAAGCAGTCACAGGAATTGCTGAGAAATACAGAGCATCTAGATTCCATTCTAGATGACTCGGGCCATGGGTAAGGGGGCCTTGAACAAAGGATCGAGGAAGGAAAAGAAGGAAAGGCCAGGAGACAGGGCTAAACCCTGGGTGCAAGCATCTGAGAAGGCCCCAAAGCACCCACTCTTAAATCAGAACGGATGGAAATGAATGTAAAGGCTAGGAAACTGGCCACACAGAATATTGTTCTGTCTGTCAACCTTCTCCAAGTCTGTCCTGTTCTGTCTCACAGACTTGTTACTCCACTTCCACTGAGGACAATGAAATTCTTGTTGTATTTCTTACTTGGTTAGAGGGTCAGTATTTTCTTTCCTTTTGCTTTTTAGCTAGCACTTCACCAAGATTTCTCCTTGATTGATAAACGCAGATGCAAGCACTCTTACACACACACACACACACACACACACACACACACACACACACACACGGTTGTTTGGAAACTCAAGAGCATATGCTATTCAAGCAACAAGGACTGAAGTAAGTATTGATCCCATGGTTAATGAGGCCATTAGCTCAAGACCAAACCTTAAATGGGGTTCACATGGGATCTCCAGAGCTCCGTTGTGACTCTCCCATAGGAACCCTTGGCCCTAATTGCGTCCGGGGCATACCAGTCGTCCAACTCTGTGGACTACATCTCTCAAGCTGAACTCACTTATGAGTACCGAGGATATTGTCTTCAGGAATTGACCAAGACCAGTAAGCAAGGAGCTCATACCATGCTGAAACTAGTACAGTGGAACACATAAATCCCAGAATGCCCTGGGAAGATGGCATTTATTCCCTGGATTTCTATGTATAGTCCTGTGCTAGCTAAGATAGATAAATAGATAGATACATGCATATAAATATATAATATGATTATAAGTACATATTATATATGATTACAGAAACCTTGAGCGTGTTTATTGTAGAAACGAGCAGGATAAGAATGATTGGAATTAAATGGCTTGTCCAGCATAGTCAAGCAGGTAATAGAGTTAAAATTCAAGCCAAAATGAACTTTAGAGCAAAGTGTGTGCTACTGTTGGAATGAACTGACCCACACCAGCCCTGCATTTGAACAATATATTGGTCTTAAGGGAACCCCATAGCTAATGAACTACAATCTAAATTGATGAACAAGTAGGTTGTAACCTAACCAAAGAGTAACTATTATAGCTAAGTAAGTGAGCCTCAGCCAATCACAGCAGCTAACCCCTCAGCTAACCCTAGGACGAAGGCTACCAAATTATGCCCCAATTAGACAAACACCAGACTGCACCCATCAGGTAATATCTGCTTGTTCTTTCTTGTCTTTCTGGTTATTAAAATAGATCCTCACAGCATGTGTGTATATGACAGGGTAGGATGGGATGGGGGTAGGGGTGAGGTAAACTGTATTTTCAGCTGGATTGGTTCTAGAATCCATTTCTTGCTCAAATAAACTTGTTTAGTTGAACTGGGCATAGTTTTTCTTTTTCACAGTGTTTCTATGACACAATTCAGTCTCCTTCTTAGAAATAGACTAATGATTAACGGGGCTCAGGAGGGTAGGGCGGGAAGCCAGAGAAGAATCAAAGGCCAAGGGTGCATTAGATCAAAGTCAAGAGTCCAACACTGCCAGTCCCCACCGGGCCTTCCCTCCTTCCCTCTCCCTGCCTGTTTCTTTACCAGTCTGGGAGAGGTGAGACCCCAGAGAGATGGAGGAGACTTGAACTAGGTCTGATGATATGCCCCGAGAACACAGCTCTGTAGGTGAAATAAAGGGGCCAGAACTGCCCATTCTCCTCCAGTAGGAGTTCCTACTGAATGGGAAGTAGGCGTTCGGTGCAGAGTGCTTGCATCTTCATCACAGCAGATACTCAGACCAGACTGTTCAGTAACAGTCACTGTTGCAGATGGGAGAGCAAAAAGAAGGCACCAGATGCCCAGATAGAGTCCACAACTGAAGTTAAAGGTGTTGTTTGAATCTAAGATGGTCTTACAATAAAAAAACCCAGAGCCAGATATCAGGGTGAAAGCTGAAAGATCAGAGAAGCAGAACACCCAGCCGCTAGTTCTTACCTCTATGAAATCCTCAGCCTAAAGAAAGTGAGTTCCTGTTTCCTCACGCCTTATATATCTTTCTGTCCAGACATCACTTCCTGGTATTAAAGGTGTGTATGCTTCCCAGTACTGGAATTAAAGGTGTGTGCCACCACACCTGGCTCTGTTTCCAGTGTGGCCTTGAACTCATGGAGATCCAGGTGGATCTCTGTCTCCCTAGTGATAGGATTAAGGTTGTGTGCCACCATTGCCTGACCTCTATGGCTAATCTAGTAGCTGGCTCTGTCCTCTGATCCTCAGACAAGTTTATAGGGTACAGAATATATCACCACACAAAGGAGTACTGTGTGCATGAAGGAAGCTGAGAAAGGGGTCTGAGAAGCCCCAAGGCTCCCACCAAACCTCAGCTTCTGCGATGTCTGGCTCAGAGTCTGCAGAATGAAAACATGAAGCCAGTGGGGTGCTTTTGACTTTAGATAGGAAGCGGGAAGTTGAGATGGCATTTCAGGGAAGAGGGACATGTCAGTGCAGCCCTATAAGCAGGAGTGAGCGGGTAGAGGGAGGGAAAATGCCGTGGTTTGTACTGGGAAGGGAAGGCATAATACTGAGTGGTTAGGTGGGCCTGACAAATACACATCTTGAGGGCCTAATGCACACTATATGTTCTATTTCCCTGTAAGGGGGGGCTCTCACACTTGTTCCAAACTGAGCTCTGAATCCCATTTTCTTATATCCAAATTAATGATAACTATTGCTCTACATGCTCAGACTCAAAAAAATCATAGAATTAGTCTTGACCTTCCCACCCGCCTCCCAAACCACACTGAGTCCCCTGGGAAGAATTACCCATATATAAGTGATCTTTCCAGATTCGAGAATGAAAGCCTTTCTACCCACTCCACTCATCTCCCTGGTTCAGGCCCTCATCACATCCTACTTAGGTCACCATTATGGTCCCTGAATGTCGCCTGCTTCTCTTCTATGGCAGAGGCATAAATTTGAGCCAGACTGAATCACTCCCCGTTCTAAGGCCTTCATTGGGGGGGTCAGATCTATCTAAGTGAAAGGCCAACATCCCTCCAGTCTCCTGTGCCTTTTCTGCCTTCTGTTCTCTTCGGCTTCCTCTCCTCCCGGCCTCTCCCCCACTGCTGCTCCCTGCCTAACCTTATCCACCCCCTCGTTACCATCAGCTGCTCCAGCCACGCTGTAACTCCACAGCCTTGTAGCCTCTGTCCTTCTGTCTGGAATGCACTTCCCTCGGATACTGGTTTAGTTTCCCTAGACCTGTGTCTTTAACATCGCCTCCACCATCTGAGTGTTGCTTCTCACCTAACCCCCAATGCATCGCTGTTTCTCTGGCATTGACCCTTCCTTGCTTATTTTTCTTCATCATGTTAATGCTGTTCATCTAACATCATTGTGTATTTAATTTACGTCTGTCTCTTGCAACTTGAATACAAACTCTATTGAGTATATTTGTCCATTGTTCATAACTGTAATAAAAATCTCTGATACTGTAGCCTTTTCATAGTTCATAGTGACACACATTTAAGGACAAGGTGTTGGCATCATTTTGCTCAGCTATTGACCTCGTGGGGCTAACATCACAATGATGGGAGCCTATGTGAGAAGGAGAGATCACAGGATGAGACAAGAAACTGGGAGAGCATGCCACTTTAACATCTGTGGGAATGCTTCAAGACACTTAGCAACCTCCAGCCATGCCCCACCTCTTAAAGGTCCCACCACATCCTAACTGATCCCCCCACATTAGGCACCACATTTCCAACCCATTGGCCTTGAGATGACACAGTTAAACCATCTACAAACCAGAACGACAAAGATCAGAACTTGTGTCTGTTTTATTGATTGCCTTAGAACAAGGCCTACCATATTTAACAACAAATTTATGAATGAACGAGTGAATGAATGAATGAATGAGTGGGTAAATGACAGAAATGTGAACAAGGAGAATGTTGAAAGTAGTCACAAGAACTGCAACAATAATAATACTTTGGTTTTTTGAAGAAGGGCCTCACTATGTAGCCCTGGCTGGTGTAGATCTCACGGGGAATCTGCCTCTACCTCCTGATTGCTGGGATTAAAGGTATGGACCACACACTTGGCTCAATAATAACACTTTCAAGTTTAAGCTTTTCTCCGTTTATTTGTTCAAGCCCTATCTGGGTGCAGAAAGACTCCCCTCAGCTGTCTATCTGCCTTTGCTGGGGGCCTCCATCAGGTGGTAGTTCTGCAGTTTAACTGATGGGGGACACGCTTTCGATGGGGTCTTGGGTTTGAACTGTGTACAACCAACCCCCAAAAGATAAGAAGTCCTAGTCTCTAGGACCCTTGAATGTGACTTTATGTGAAAATAGGCCCTTTACAGAGATAATCAAGCTGAAACTGGGTCACTAAGATAGGCCCTTTTCCGATGGCTGACGTCCTTATAAAAAGGGAACATTTAGAGTCAGAGCCAGACACAATCAGAGGGAAGTCAAGGCAAAGACGCACATAGAGAAGTTGGGCATGCACGCAAAGATGGCGGCAGAGATTGGACGGATGGTACCACAGCCAAGGAATTCCTGGAGGTACTAGAAGCCGGAAGAGGCAAAGAACACGTTCTCCCTCGGAGTTCTCAGAAGAAACCACCCCACCAGCGGGTGACCTATGCCAGCCTCCAAGATAGGGAGACGTTCTGTTGGCCAAGACCACAGTTTGCAATGCTATTTCAGCAGCCCCGGGGACCTACACAGATGGAAGACTCAGCCTTACCAGGTGGGCACCCTGCCTTGGGTAGAAAATAGAAAAGCTCAGACTTCATCTTGCCCAGGGGCTGACAGATGGGATGTGGAGATGAATGGGCTAGATATGGTAAGTTGTGAGCCTGATAAGGAAGCAGAGAAGAACAGTGTGGAGCCTGAGTGGGCACAGCACAGCAACGTTTGGTCATGCATAGCCTTGTCCTTGCCACAAGCAAGTCACTGTACTATCTAGGTCCTTAGGTTGTCACCAGCAAAACGAATTTCTTTTCTTCTGTTTTACAAAAGCTTTGTGTCTGTATGAGTGCATGCCATGGGCATACAGGTACCCGCTGAGGCCAGAAGAGTTTGTCAGATGGAGCTAGAATTACAGGCAGTTGTGAGCTGTCTGAGTTCTGGGAACTCAGCTCTGGTCCTCTGGAAGAGCAGCAAGTGCTCTTAACCACTGAGCCATTTCTCCAGACCCCCAAATGAATTTCTAGAGCAGTGGTTCTCAACCTGTGGATCGCCACCCCTTTGGGGTTCAATGACCTTCTCACAGGAGTCGCCTAAGACCATTGGAAAACACAGATATTTACATTATGATTCAAAACAGTAGCAAAATTACAGTTATGAAGTAGCAATGAAAATAATTTTGTGGTTGGGGGTCACCATAACATGAGGAACTGTATTAAAGGGTCCCAGCATTAGGAAGGTTGAGAACCGCTGTTCTGATTAGGAAGGTTGAGAACCACTGTTCTGATTAAGAAGGTTGAGAACCACTGTTCTAAAGCATCTCTGGTCTGCAGCTGCAGCTGGCCCTCCATCCACCATGGTTCTTTGACATCTTCAAAGAGCTGGGCATCAGCCAAAGGCCAGAGGAGAATACAGTGAATGAATATAATGGTGACTGGGAAAGCATTTTTGAAATTGCTACTGATCTACTAAGCCCAATTCAACAATTTAAAAACCTAACAAGTACCCCTCCACTGGCTTTTCCTTGGCATTCATTCCTAGCTTGGGTGGCACTATTGGCAAAAATGAATGAAGAGAAGAGTTTGTGCTTGAGTATGTGCTAGGTCCAAAGTGGTTACAGCTAAATTCAGCCTTCTGAGACCTCTCAAGTTCAATTCACAAGCAGACATGGAGGGGAAAAAAACATCACAAAAAGGAGAGTCTAAATGAAGATAATTTTTGGTCTGTTAGAAAATAGATTTGTACAGAAAGGCCCAAAATAATGCATAATTGGCAAGCTTATTGTCAATTCTGCCACTGTAGTCCCAGCAGAATTACATGTCAGTTAGATAAACTGCTATAAATAATTATCGGCTGTGCAAAAATTAGATGCAGACAGAGAAGTGAGTGTCCTGCGGGATCTGAAACTCTGCAACATGCAGACTTGGAAACCACTCATCGCCTCCATGTCTGCCCTACAGTGAACCCAAAACGTGGTTGTGGAGGGGTCAGATTGTGCCAAAGGCTATAAAAGTCCAATCTGAGACACAGTGGTACCTAAGTCAGAAATGGGCCTTTGAGGATATGCGTGAGACACCTGTTCCACTCAAGAAGTTAAAATATGAACAAATAAAAAGGTCGTTTTTAAAAATCCGTTCAACA